>NW_010972631.1:4941566-4996434 GCF_000737465.1 Haliaeetus leucocephalus
AACAAGCTGGTGGGGTGTGGCGGGGGGGGGGGGGGGGGGGGGGGGGGAGTATTTCCAGACCTGGTTTTTCCATGTGTTAATCCACTATATAGTCATGTGATAATTAAAGTCCATACACCTCATTCTAGGACATTTTTTATGACGACATGACAGTAATTTTTTTGTTTTCCTACATCCACATGCAAAAGTAAAGCATCCTGACATGGTAAAGTTCTTAGTGTGTGTCAGAACCTTCAAAAGGTACATAAGACAATATAACACAGGATAATACACGAGCAAATGACTGTTTCTATCATAATGAGTCAATTAGGTTACCAAACATTCAGAATTTCATGCATTAATTCAGCTCACCACATTTGGAGGGGGAAATAGTTAAACAGGCTAAAGAATTACAAGAAACTTGGGGGATTTTAGTAGTACTCCACAGTAGCTTAATAGAAAAAGTTACTGTAGAATATACTGAGTTTATTTAGCAGACACCCTTTGACTTTGGTGACCGTTATTGTGTATCAGACTGGAATTGAAAGCAGTCCATAAGTACAGGCTCTTTATCACAAAACAAAGATAGGAGGGAAGGTAAATGGCTTGTCCAGTCACACATTAGTAGTAGTAGAAAAGGTAACAGCATAATGAAAGTGAAGTCTAATAAATATATATGTATCAGGTCAGCATTTAGCCTGTCATCCTACCATGTACAGCTCTAAGAGCTTTGCTAAATACCTTAATGAAAAACAAAGATCTTATAGTAAAAAAAAAAAGTAAAAAAAAAAGTAAAAAAAATTAAAACAACATTTACATTTTGAAATCTCTGCAATAGTTGATGCAGTCTATGTTTGTATCAAAAGCAGTTCAGACTGCCTTCACAAAAAGCTAATCAATACTCACTGTGAAAAGAAAAATACTCACAGTAAGCCAAATACAATGCATTATGCTATTAATAAATGCTTATGCTATTACACAATAATTCAGTAAAAAGCAGATTAAATCTTAACATCAAAAATTTCAACATTATCTTAAAAATTACAAAAGTATTTCAGGAATACTTGTAACAACCTCTACCCCAGGAGAATGTAATAATGCACAAATAGTAAGAATCTATAGCATCTGAATCCTAAAAAAATAGTTTAAAAAAGTAGCTGGCTCAATTAAGTGATAATAGCAGGATAAATACCTACAGATATTTAAAGAAAGACAATACTGTAAAGAAGTAATAATTATCTCTATGGAAGAATGATTCATATATGATTACCATCACAGAAGGTCATCCCAACTTCCATTAGAATTTATTACCACCAGTTGCAATAAAAAAAAAAAACCAACACCACATATTGGAGCTCTGAAATACCTTCTAACTATAGACTACACACCACACATTTATTTGCATAAGTGCCTTTAAATTTGAAGCTTGTAATATGGAATGTGGGCAAAAGGGAAAAGGTTTTATGAGGAATTCATGGACCATATCATCAGTGCTACACTCAATGTTAACAGAAACTACACACAAATGCCTTTTCTCTACTTAATCAAGGTTTTCAATAATTCGACTCTTTCTCAAGTACTACTTACCAATACATATGTGAAAACCAGACACAGGAATTTAAAGACTGAGAACTACTTTTATATTGGGAGGGAGAAAGGAGAAAACAGAACTATATATACACAAATGCCTCAGCTTTGAGGTACTTCCTGAAACAACAAGATGCACAGGAAAAAACAACAAGGCTTCCATTCAAAGTTTTCTTGAAATATAGAAGAGCAAAAGATGTGGACAGTTGGTTTCTAAAATGGTTATATATAAACTTATAACTTTAAAATGACTGCCTGCAAGCATGGTTCCAGTGTTCTGCTTCTGGAAGCCAAGCAACAGTCCACAGCATGCTTTAGCAACCTGAAACTACAAGACCAAAAGACACAAGTTCCTTATGGAAACAGTGACAAAGTTAACTGTCATCATGCAAGCAGTACAACTTTAATCACATTTTATAGGTACGAGATCCATTCAGTAAGAAATCCAAGGAGCAACACGTAAAATGGCAAAAAATCAAGAACAGATAGCCAAGAAACATAAATCTGATCCCAGGATACCTGCACTACAGTTGTACAGTTCAATGCCTGGTGAGTGCAGTTAATGCATAAAAAACCCACATCAGGCTTGCTGATCTTGATTTTCCTTTATTCACAGTCCAATTAGATGAAGTAAACTTAAAGGAATGGGAACAACAAGCTGGTAGACCAATAGGTCTGCTAGGACATGCTGCCTATTAAGTATAGGACACCAAAGTTCTACTACTGACAATTATTCAATCACTTTGATGAGAACAGCTGAGAAAAATGCCACCTGTGAATTAAGAAGAAAGCTCTACTACACACTGTAGAAATGGCTCCCATCGAATAGCCTCGATGGAAAACAGGCACGGAGTTTGCCCTCATCTGCTCCCCAGTGCTGGTCCCCACCGTGGCTGCTTTCTCTTTTGCTCAGATTTGCCCTTTCCAGTGAGAAGGCAGATGTGTTTTCAGCCCGCCGAGCATTTATGCTGACCTCCGTGGGGAGGTCTACAGAACCTTTCCTACAGAAGAGCAAAGCAACACCAAGTGGCCAGCAGAACATACACCCTTTCACTTGTCTGTATTATAGAGTCCTAAAGAAGCAACTTCAGAATTATTATCGTTGGTAACATCAATCCAAAATACTATGTTTCTGCAAAGGCACCACTATTTTTTTGCAAAATTCAGTTATTCAGTCTCACAGTAGCACGCAATCCCTTTATACTGCAGTTTAGTTTACAGTGCTTTTATTACTAAGTCATGAAGGAATTCTCAGCATTTCTTTGCACTACAGTAGCAACAGTTCAGAGGAAGTTAGGATAACTAATTCGGTAATAAATGCAAATCTGCATCATTATGCATGGCAAATACTTGCCTTCTAAATAACACAAAAGCACAAAAATGTGCATTTGCTAATTTTCACTTACAAAAGTGAAAACGGCAGATTGATACTAATTGATTTAAAGTTTAAATAACATGCTCGGCTCAATTCAGCGTGAATAAAAATAATTTGCACAATCCCTTAAGAGTACTTAATCCTGAGCTAGATTTCCCAATTCCAGTAACATATGCATTTCAATATAAAAAACACTACAACCACAGAATTTTACCCTGAATGTGACCAGCGAAGCACTGGGAAGTGTGCCATTGGCTTTTTAATCAATACCACACAAACCAACAGTTCATAGACAGAAAAATCCACACAGCCTAATCTCTCCAAAGCTTACAAGCAAATCTGTTAAGTATAATGAAGGGAAAAAAAAGTTTTGTCTGAAAACTTATTTTCTGAAACAGATAAAAAGTATAACCTACAAAACTGTTTAAAGTAACAAATTTTATGGATATTTCACATACATCTCATGTTTCAGTTTCTTAAGCAGCACCCTTCGTGATAGCTTAGCCTTCCAATAATAACACAGCTGATCAATCAAGTAGTAGGAAAGCGTTACCTGCCTGGATAGGAGCTGACATCTTTGCTGTGGCTGCACTAAATGCAGACATCTGCAAGCACATGCAACAGCTGGGGAGTCAGCAGAGCATGGTCAAGGCAGAGGTTTTGTTACGAGCAGTGTATGTCGAGAAGCACATTAATTTCATGTGTTTGTGTTTACAGTTGAAGGTATAATGGGGAGAAATCACTCCTGACCCCAGCTCCCTCATACATGGATGAAACACACAGACAAAGGATGCTGATGTTAGAATAAGCACAGGGAATGCATCCTCTCCCGCAAAAAAAAGTAATCCACTCCATGGACAGTTAACTCCTCTCTCTTTGAATCATAACCACCGTATCACTCATACTCCAGCCCTAGGGAATAAAGCAAGAGCTTTAGTCAGAAATCAGCGAAGACTGTCAAAGTAAACAAGTGCCTTACCAAATTTTTCACTGGCCCATGAAATGACATCATGCTTTGAGAACGTACATATAGACAAGAGGCTCGGTAATCTAAAGACAGCATTTGCTGTTACATTTCCTAAGGAAGCAGCAAAGGCAGCACATACTCTTTAGACAAGCTTGTGTCACTTTTCCAACATGTAACACCACAACTTTTTATGCTGATCTATTCAGCTACATATTGGGAGTCAAGGTTGAGTTGCTTTCAATCCTGTAGCACAAAGAACTGCATGGTGTCTCATTCAGAAGCACTATACCAGAGCTCTATGCACATAAAAGCTATACAATCTATTCCATTTTTCTTGCGAAAGTTGCATAAAATAACTGCATATAAACACCCAGATATCTCACAGTACATCACATCACACTGCAGTGTTATGCAGAGAGAGCAGAAAGCAACCTGACATGGGCACGAAAGCAGATCAAAGACAGCAGGTTAGGACACTCATTGCATCAGGTCTGCAGCAGATCCAGGCTTCTCAAGTAAGGCATGATGAAAGGCTTACTTAAGAACCTAAACACACAGTTCATACGTACAGCTCTTTAGGATTCACTGCCTAAGCAACCACAACAAATTATACCCTTCAGAGACCAAAGTGTGCTTTGAGCACGCTGATAATTTGCTAACATTGAACTGACAGCAAAGTATCATGGCCCTGGCGACAAAAGCGTATGAGCTACTCAGCTCTTCAGTCAGAGATGGTGGTAAGGGCACACGTTCAAGAGGAGCAAGACCTGGATTCACTGCCTTGACAGCACATGGGTTCTCCAATCCAATCTTCCATCTCCCTGGGGTGTGACCTTGTCATCAAAATATAGGATAAACTGGGAGATCAGCCTGCTCATATTTCATTGCTGTGATTACCCTAAAATCACACAGAATAAACTCCAGACAACAGTAAGAGAGAAAACAAACGGGAATGTGATCATTCCTGTAGGAAGGGCACTCTCCAAAAGGAAAAGGTCCTGGGTTCCTATCTTCATCTTCAGAATGCTGCATTTTATTAAAAGGCTCTACAGCACAAGAGGCATCAAATTCTGGCAGATTTAACTGGTGACACTTTCAACGTGATCTGAATCTTTTGAGAAGAACAGTCCAAGTTTCAGTGATCATGACATACACAAGCACACTAGCTCAAACCCAAGCATATAACCAGAAAGTTATATATTAAAAACAGTCCTTGCCATCATCAAAAGAAAACAAAAAGTCAAGTTTTTTTTAAAAAGTTTCTCTGGTACAAACACTTCATAAAATTCAGAAAAATAATCACTTCAGAAGGCAGTTTTCTAAGCACATGAAAACTCAAATATAAAGCTCAGAAGAGACATCACATTAAGCTTTCACAGCATTTAGCCTATCAAGCAATACATGCACAGAAGCCACAATTTCAACAGTTTGAAATATGTTCAAAATTACAAATTCTGACCGAATATAGACAACTAAGGAATACAAATAATAAAATACAGGTCTAAACTAACTTAAGTGACTTGAAATATTTCCTGTATGTCTTTTTAAGCTGTCAGCCTATAAAATCAATGCTTTCTCTTGATCCAGAGCAGGAATGCTATTTTTTTAAGAATGCTAGAGAATCTTGAAACAGGCTAGATCAATTTTCAGGGGCAAGGGACTGTATCTATTGCCTTTAAGTAGGGAAGGACATCTTTCTTTCACAAGAAGCTTTCCCAAGTTAAATAGCAATGAAGCCTTATGTATATATATTTTATATATATAAATATACACACAGAGAGATTCTTTGCTTTTATTCTAGCAAAGAGATGTCAGATTTTTATTTTTTTATTTTTTTAAACAGGCCAACTACTTATGTCCTTTCTGTCAGGAATAGGTGGCATCTCTCAGCTATACAATGATGGTGCAATTTATCTCACCTGACTTTACATTACACTCAATTAGGGTTCCCTTAATTTTTTTTAAAAAAAAAAAAAAACCAACACCACACACCAAAAAAACAAACCAAAAACTCTTAAACCAAGAGATTTGCAGAGGCCAATTATCTCATCCCAAAACAGGCTGCTGAAATAGCTGGGATGAATGACCCTCAGGAGATATCCTTTCTCTAGAATAGCTATACGAGCTACTGTAACTAGCTCAAATTTAAATACTCATTCTTACACATTTGAAGATTGACAAAAGAAAAATCTAGCCCCTGTTTGCATGTTTACCCATCCCAGGAATTGTACTGAAGAAAAGATTTCAATTACTGCTGGGATCCACTCAAATCCCATGGCAGTCTGCTCCAGGCAGGTGCACCCTCATCTCCTTCTCAGGCAGATGACAAATGCTAACCTATTTCAAAACTGAACACAATCTCAAAATCTTACAAATGCAAAGAAAATATCAGTAAAATTAGGCAGCAATTTTAATTTATGTTCACTATATTTATGTGTATTTATGTTTCACTCAGAGCTATATATTCATAAACATGCTCATAGGAGCAATGCAAAGTCAAAGCAGCTGCTTAACTTGGCTAAAAAGAGGCCTCTGGTGGCAGTTGTGAAGTATAACTTCTCATAGTTTTATGAAATATGTATTTTTATGACCTAATTTCCTATATAGAAACAGCTACAGAAAGCAGAGTAAGCAGTTAGGTTTGTAGTGAAAATTTTGACATATTACTGCTCATCTCCAAAGCACTACCCATTTCAGCCCATCCTTCTTCATGCCTACGCCACAATTGTCAAAATAGTCTTAAAGTTGCATATATTTCCAGTTAAGTAAAGCATCTCATTTTTAAATAGCTGCATTGAAAACTTCAGTGTTAAAAGTTATTTTATTTCTAAAGATAGCAACAATTAAGTTAAGGTTATGAGCCCTGCTCATTCCCCAATACCAACCATGAAGCTCCTTGATTTTATTTAAAAATTACAGAGACTGATAAGGAAAATTCACAGAAATATTTCTATATAAAAATACAGCATTTCTTGGGGAAGCATAAGAATAAAATAAGCCTGCGGAGTAAGACATATTAGACTGGCAAATGCATACAACTTCTGTAAAATTTGATTCCTTTATTAAAGCTTCACGACACTGACCCATATGGAACATAGGGAACCCAAACATTAGGCACACGATTAGGAACAATCACACAGCCTACAAGAAGCTAGATAAGGCTCTCTGCCTTCTAGAAAGAGCCAGCAGACAGGAGAATCATAATAACGCGGGGAATCGTAACAGGTATGTTAAGGTTGGTATGAAAGACATGGGAACAGAGATGTGCATGTGCAAGGACCGAAAGCAACAGCAGGCCGAGGACTAAAATAACTGCCTGTACTGATCACAACGGACACCATTCCCAGCAGTAAAACTGAGGGTTGTGTTTTTACATCAAAACCCAAAGTCCTGCTCTCCAGTAAGATCACAGCACAGACTCCCATCAGCAGAGGACCATGCATCCCAGCACCAGCAGAACGGCAATAAGGACGCAGCGTTATCACATGCACCATCCTTTTCCTTTGCATCCAACAGGACAAGGAGATGACAGACATATTTCAAACACATATGTAAGACAAGGAAAACCATAAAAACTTGGCCTGAGATTTATGGAAAGTGACATAAGTAATAGTCTGAGGCAAAGGGCAGCTTGTAACAGCTGAGGATTTGCTTATTGGTTAGACTGGAGTAAAAGCAATCCCGTTATCATTTAAGAGCCTGTGAAGAGGACTTAAGCAGACCAAGGGACAGCCAAGGACTTTCTCTGGCATGGCCAACTTTTCTGCCGCTCTCTGGGTCATGACACTGGCATTTCAGGAAGAGAATAACAAGTTCCACCACTAGAACCGACAATGTAAGCTGCTGTCATCTGCAACAGCTGCACCAAGCAGTTCCTCTTGGGATGAAGCTACAGCAAGCAGTTACAACTACAGCTTCCATCCTTCTATTTATGTTGGCAATTACTTTAAAAGCTGTCCAGGACGCCAATTAAGTTTAAAAGTTTCAGTGTTGCATAGAACCAAATACAAACACTAATTATTTTCAGCTGAGCAAAACAGACAAGATCTACATAAGATAATTTAACATTTCTCCCATCAGACTGGCCAGCCTGCAGCCATACTAACATAAGAGCAATGCTAAAAACATTTACGATTTGGTATTTATTATAATAAATAGCTGAACTGCCTAACCAATGTGCAGTATATTTGTCCTGAAATAACTCTCTTAATTCTTAATAGTAAACTCATTAACAGATTTAAAGCAACACGTCTATCTGTTCCATCCCTTTATTTATGGCACAGTTACTTTAAAAAATGTTCAGAATGGAACATAAGCTGAATATCTCCACAGAGTATCTATTTTTAAAGTACACATTTGCAAAACATTGTACAGCTAAACCTCTGCACTTTCTGTGCAGAGCTGCATTTTTTCCTGACAGTGTTTCGGTGCACGTCCAGTCCAATGAAACAGACTTAACTGCTATTTCAAAGACCTGCTTTGTTTTCATAGAATGACAGCTCAAATCTTTAAAGAAGAAAAATTTAGCGAAAAAAATGGAATAATTTTACTTGTCCAGAAGGGATTATAACGCATTTATTACTGCCAAAGTTTCTCTTCATATTGATGACAACAACTCAACACATTTCTTTTTTTACAGATAGAAAGTACATCCAAGTAACATGAAATACACTGCAAACAAGCACTGAAAACACTTTAATTGAGAAGATCGAATTTATATGAAGCAACACATAGCTATGCGTGTAAGTACACAACATGTTACACATCCACAACCGGACAACAGGACACTGCCAACAGCAGGCGCCCAACATGGATCTTACCTCCCATAACCTGCTCCATCCAGTCCCACTGGCAGACCCTCAGACAAACGTAACAGTGAAATTCATACTGTGGAGAAATACAAGCTTTGCCATAGAGTAGCAAACCAATGGCTCATCTTTCCCTTCATCACACTTATTCTGCTTATACTTCACCTGACCAAGTGCGAGCCCCTTACTGAGCGACTACAGAATGACAAAACACTTGTCTACACAATTAAGATACTCCAAATACAGAGAGAGAGTCAGGTAAGGAGGTGTGCCTGATCTGCCCTACTTAAACATCTGTACAATCTGACTTAGCTGTAGATATGATACCATATTGCCTTAAATTAGAAACTGTAGGCAGAGAAGGTACTTGATGGAATCACACACCTTTTTCAAGCCCACGGCTCTTCTCATCCCTACGGTTATCTGAACTCAGTACACTACAGTTACTAGGCCTGAGTTAACTAAGCTGCAGACATCTCTCAAGTTTCAGAGTGATTTGATCAACAGCATAAAATGAGCTAGTGTACAGAGATTGAAATAGGACCCATTGAGTTGTTAGCGATGGTCCTGCAGGACTGTGGATTTGCCAGATTAAGGAAACTCGCAGAACAAGCAGCAAGCATTCTGCTAAGCCACACAATTTGTCCAAGCTTAAATCAAGGGAGCCATTACTGTAAAGTGAGGGGTAAACCTTTGGACGTGCTCTAATTGTTAATGCTGTAAATAAACCAAAGACAAAAGCACCTGCAGAACCTTTCAGAGCATTGCAGTTCAAAAGCACAGTTGGACAGCAATCAGGTGGAAGCTCTTCTCTCATAGTTCTCAAGTAGCTTAACAAAAAATGGTTTCAGGGAAGAGACTTCAGACTAATTTTCATGAGATAGTTACGGAAAAGACCTGTCTAAGAGTGCTCCCAAAACACCAATAATAACATTTATTTTGCAGAATCTACATTTATTCATGTATTTATCACGTGAAAAGTACCTCAAACAGCTAAGTCAAAAAAAGGGGGGGGGAATATTACAGGCACTGTAAATAATGCACACAAAAAATTGCTAATTCAGGACAACAGGAAAAAAAGTTAGATGATAATTGGGAGGGAGGAAATCAAGTTTTCCAGATAAAAAGTTTCGCTTTCATGATCTCCAGTTTGTTTGGGTTTTCTTGGGGGTTTTTTTGTTGGGGTTTTTTTTTTTTTTTTTTATTTCCCAAATGGTACTTTTAGAAAGTGTACCTTGGGATTCTTTCTTACATTTACAAAGACTTTTGGAAAATACTGCCCCTTCTATTTCCTTTAAGGTCTTTCCTCCCAATAGCTGTTAGCTGCTAAAGAGAAAGCAGTACAGGGGTGTGGCACAGGGGAAGTAAGCAGACCACGGTACATGTAAGTACAATAACCACTTCCCATGGTTTCTCAGTATATGGAAATTCTAATGGCAGCTTCAGCTGCCCAGTGCTTTGAAAAAAATTCTTTGCAAAACCAAAGACCCCCATAAAGCAGACAAGGACTTCACAGTACCCATGAATTTCAAACCAGATAGTCTCAGAATAGTAAATACTGCCTTTTCTCCCCAGCCCAAGAATTCATATACCTTAAATGAAAACATTTATTTCTAGAAATATGGATAAACAAAACTAGGGCACATTACTGCAGACCCAAAACTAGATAAAGGTCTTGGTGTATAACAGCAGGGAAAAGAGATTTCACCTGATCTTTTCAGATCCAAAACCAGGAAAGATGACATAAAGAGCCAGAAATCATGGAAAAGCAGCTTTCAAGCACAAATATGATTAAATCCTGCCCTCTGCTTCAATGCAAAGAACCTGTATTCTAAGATTATTTTGAACCCTGGAATGTAATTCTTGTTCAATGCTAAAGCAAATGTTTGGTTCATGTAACGTACGTTTACTCTTCATATATATGATACAGAACAAAAAATACCGAATATACACAATACAGAGAAAAAATGTAGGCCTTTAAAAAAAAACTTAAAGAACAGACATCATTATTTGCATTTAAATTGTTGTTATTAGTGAGGTTTTTTGGTTTGTTGTGCTTTTAAATTAATTTACATCATTTCCTTACCTTACAAACAGTCTCTGTATCCCAGGGTAAGATAGTCCTCAGATCAATAACTTCACAGGACACACCAAGCTTTTCTTGAGCCATTGCTGCCACCTCTTTGATCACATGTACCTGAAAAGGCAATGTATTATGACCAAGTAAACATTTAGTTTCTGTTTAAGATGTTCTAAATTACACATACTGAATACAAGCAGTGATTTAACATATTACCTGCATGTTTAGCAGAAACCTTTTTATTCAGTAATATAATAAGCATTTATTACTCAGTTCATTCTTATTTACTATTTATGTTATTCCTAGTATTTTAGCACCATTTCAAAAACTAACTTCAATGCAGAACTGTTGCTTTCTAGAAAAGTATCTTTCAGTGAACAGTATCAGGCCTCACCATTTTATATTTTTAGTCAGTTTGGGGTTTAGGATAAGGGTTTTTTAGGACTGTAACTAAGCTAAGACCCAAATATATCAGAGTAATGTATTTTGATGTAGCAGTCACATGAAAACCTGCAAGAAGCATTATGTACATTCAAAAATAGTCCTAGTAACTACACTTACTACAATTTACTGAAAGTGCAGTAGATTACCAAGTGATCATCTCCAAAGCATTATCTTATGAACAGTTAAGAGAGAGTAAGTACCGTGTAAAAAATTACCTGTAAACATCCAGTCCTGACCCCTACAATCAAAGCATATTGGCAATAATATGACAATATGACCATTCACTGGTCTTCCAACACAGTTTAATACCAACAGTACAAATGTTGCATTATCTGATTGTTATAATTAACATTTTACTAAAACAAAAATGTACTCCCCTCTTGCTAAAGAGGCTTGTACTAAATTAGAATACATTAGAATACTATCCACCAGTCAAGGAATATATTTAGCAGCACATGTAAGTGTGTCAAAGTAGATGCAAAACAATCCACATCTATTGGCATCCTTTTGATAAGCTATGTTATGATATGAACAGAAAAAAGCAATACTACATACATTCAAAACTGTATCTTGACATTATGGTATACAACACTTAAGCAAAACGTATCGTAAGCCTTGGTTTCCCTAAAACAAACATTAGCAAGCAAACGCTCCAACACAGAAAATAACTGTTATAGCAACAACTCAGATTATCCTCCACAAGTATCTCAGCAAAAAGTATTTGCTTGTGAGATATGAAGGTAAAAAGAATTTCTTGATATGACATTGTCAATAAATTCTGATGTTTTCCTTATTGTTAGAACATTTCATAATACAGGTTTGGACAGAGGCAGATGACCTCCATTGAGCAACCTCTAAGCATAGGTAAGGGGTTGGAGGCCAAGGACCATCTCCAATAAGCAATTTAGATGAGGTCATCTTGGTCTGGAAGGCAACAGAATTTAATATGGACACGGTCAGGCAGTGTCAGTTGCCTGATGGTCAGACAGCAGCATTGAATTCTCCATAGAGCAAAAATCTATGCTGAAACAAGAATTTAAACATGCATCTACATAATGCAGATATGAATAGCTAAACAACAAAAGCCTATTTTAAAAGGTTAATCAATAGAAGTGTGGTAATAATAAAAAGAATATATAGATTGCAGTACTTTTGTTTAAACTTTTAATACATCTGTTGCTGTAATAAGAAGGTTTGAGAATTTTCCACATGACACACGGGATGGATGTTTTTGCCATTTCTCTGATGTATAAGTGAGAATGTTTACCTAGTTCACAGGGGATAAGGATTAGTTAATAACCATAAAACACTGAGCACAACTGGAGAGGAACTAAAAGCCTTTACCGTCCCTCATTAGTACCACCCAAGAAAGCAAGCATCAGGCAACCCCACCAGAGCAGCAGCTGCCAAGCAACTACCTGACATCCAAAATCATACGAGAAGTAACCCATGAGTACGTGCAATCACACTGCCTATTGACAATAAACTCTGGATTGGTTGCACATTTAGCAATCAAGTTCCAAGTTTTTGTACGCAGCCTGCAAACACCCTCAGCACAAACTCACGGAACATATTTGATCTGCAGAAGCCTGAGACATCCAGAGCACGCTGCATTTAGTGTGTATGCGCTAAATATGTGTCCCCACGCTGTATTATACAGCCACACCCGTGATTTGGTCAGCTCCTAAATTTGGATTAGGGCTGCACATCTGTCCTATTACTTTTCACATCAAAAGAACCTCCTGTCTTAACACTTGGCCTACATTTTCCAAGCTCCAAAGCACATAGTTTTTTTGAAGGATGTCACTCCAAGTCCTCTCTGCACTACTGCCTACTGGATGAACTCAGGATATTATTAAGTCTCCACAGGCAGCTTTTAAACCATTACTTTATCAATTCAATTTCTGGGAATATGATGAACACTAAGATTTCATCCAAACGGAACAAAAATTTGCACTTTCAAAAGGGAACAGGCAGAACTATAGAAACTTTTCTACTGGAGAAACAAGTACAAGTAAAAATATTGAAGGAGTCCATAATTTAATACCATGCAAAGTATCAGCAACTAGTAGGGATAAACATAAATATAAAGGAAATCAAGTAGTCCGAGGACAAGGAAAATATCACAGAAAAGCACTGAAGATTACAGATTTCAAACAAAAAGAAAAAAAAACCACACCAAAAAAACCCACAATCCAAAAGGCACAAGCCCAAAGATCAATTCGTTACTCTTGTGATGAAAGTTAATAACACTCCATCCTCTAAAAACTTCTCAGATATAATTAGGCCAGGAAAATAGTAATCTTCTTAATCATAGGTTAAAGGCAATAAAAAGATTTTTCTGCTAATTCCAAACTAGACTTACATTTCTTTTCTATAATTCTTGAAAATGAACTTTTTTTTTTTTTACCACATTTTTCAATATTTGCACATCTTGATGGGGAGGGTGGGAGGGTGGGAGGGTAGGGGTGTTCCAATCATATTCTTGGACAGCTCTGAAATATAACTGTTGGAATCAAAACTATATTGATCCCTATTTGTATTAAATATTCAGTAGATTTTAACACTCTGTATAAAGGAAACCCCAGACTGCACTTTTTAAAATAATGCAAAATCTATACTTTTTCAGCATACTACTACTAATTTGAACTGTCTTTTCCCATTGCCTTCCTCAGAATCACATCTCACTGCCCCATTCTTAAATATATCACTTTCATAATCACAGATAAATCATTAACCTCCTGCACAGGTACCTCTTCCACATTTCCAGAGTCAGCTTCAACCGAAAATGAGTAAAATCTTACACAACAAAAAGCAGGTTTCGTATAAACACTGGCAATCATTTATTCAAGCACATAGCAATGGAAGATGCACGCAGTTTACTGTCCGGCACTTAAGCCTGAATGTAACACTATTCAAACATCATGTAACCCTTAGCTTTGGCTTTGCTGGATGACAAATAGCTTGTCACAGCCTTACTGACCTGAGTGCCCCACGCAACCAGTGTCACATCACTGCCTGTCTGCAGCACCTCAGCTTGAGACAGTGGAATGTTGTAGGGCTCCACAGGGACTTGTTCCACTGAATAAATAAAAACAAAGGGAAAAATAAGCATTAGATTCCTTTATTATTCAATATTATCACATAAATATATACACTAAAAGTGTTCTTCAATTTTAATGCCATTTAAAACAATAGACCAAAATCACATTAAGTATTAACCTTTATTTCAAAGGCTTAGCTGTAATTAAAAGTATTTGTAATTATACTGTTACAAACACATTCAGTGTAGTGTTTAATTTATGTTATATACCACAGCGATAAGATACACATATACACAACAATGATAGTAATAAGTCCTGGTGTACCCCAAGTCAAAATATCAGCATCAGATTTGGAGATGGACACTGCTACAACTGATAAAAAAAATCTCAAGTAAAAGCTGCAGTTAATTCTAATAAGCATCAAGAGGGCCTTGAAATTATACTTTAATACTCAGGTGAGAAGGAAAAGCTGTGCCAGCACCCTCCTGATATCTGCCAAGAATGATGCTCCACAATTTTATGTCTAAATAGTGGGAAAAAGTTTTCAGAACCTACACAAAAAGTGCCAACAAGAACTTGTTATTATAGCAGTTTTAAATTACTCTAAAAGTTTTTGCTTTGAAAAAATTGTTATCTAGTCACAAAAATACATCACAATTAGAGGAAGTAGACAAAAATTAAACATCTTTTCCTCTCGAAAACTTTGGAGGTGGTTTCACTCAACTCAAGACCCATTTACTA
Organism: Haliaeetus leucocephalus; assembly: GCF_000737465.1. Taxonomy (NCBI): domain Eukaryota; kingdom Metazoa; phylum Chordata; class Aves; order Accipitriformes; family Accipitridae; genus Haliaeetus; species Haliaeetus leucocephalus. The sequence goes on from NW_010972631.1 coordinate 4,956,592, forward strand.
GTTTTCAGGTGGAAACACGTTAGGTCAATCATGCTAGTTTTGAATCAGTGCTCCAACACACTATACCTTGACTGGTTTAATGATTAGAACTGTGATAGAAGAAATCCATATCATATTTTAAAAGAAATATTGTTCTGATCTAAAGGCGTACTTGTCTATGCACCAGCAAGTCAAACAGTACTTCTTAAAATAAATCCCAGTGATTGGGGAGGGGGGGGAATTTTACTCAACTCTAAATACACAAAAACAATTTGTAAAGAAGGCACTCTACTTTTTTTGTTAATATATTTCATAGTTCATAAAATAGTTACTGAGTTCCTGCTGAACAAAATTGCTTCTTTAAGTTATGATAAAGAATCCTACTGAGTGATACCAGCACAACAAATTAAGTGGTTTGTATTTTTCCTTCATTGGTTTGGCAGATCCAATACAAGTAGAATGACCTAGGTTTTTTCCTGGCTTACAAGTTATGTATAAACATAACTTTTCAATAAATCAAATGGTGAATATTGTTTTAAAATCACAGCAGTTTATTCTTCTTTTTTTTTTTTTTTCGCAGTAACAATATACAAGTGCTACAAATTTCACAGAATCACAGAATGGCTGAGGTAGGAAGCAACCTCTGGAGATCACCTAGTCCAAGCAACCTGCTCAGAGCAAGGTCACCTCGAACTGATTGTTCAGGACCATGTCCAGTCACATTTTGAGTGTTTCCATGGTCAGAGACTCCACAACCTCTCTGGGCAACCTGTTCCTGTGTTTGACCACCCTCACAGTAAAAAAAGCTTTTGCCTATGCTTACATTAGAGACATCTCACTTCACCTGAATGGGCACAGAGGAGACATACATATTAACTAAATCATTCTCCCTAAAAACAGAACAGGTATTTTTTTTTCTAGCACAATTCAAGAACACACATGCATTCAATCAAGGAAAAAAGAAAAAAATTTAAATACAAGGTGCTTTTAAACAGCACAAAATCAGATCTCTTTGCAAACTATTATTTTTAATGTATTAAAATATCAGTGTCTTCCTGTAATAATTTATTTGAATAACAGGCACCTAAAGGAATATAGGGTGGGGATATAAAGAGGGCAAAGGCACATCCAGCCCTCGCTCACTGCACATTACTGGTTGACAGTAAAGCAGACCAGGCTTCTGTGGATATTGCACATTGTAAAACCCTCAGGCTAAAGAAAGTAGAGGTCCTGAAAGATAACAAAACCCATAACTATACTAATTGGCATCACTTTTCATGGGATTGTCATGTACGTGACACCTGGAGAACAAAAACCTTATAATGATGCCACCAGACCTTTGAGTGGAAACCCAGGCAGCTGACGTGAATGAAAAGGTTTTGAAATGACAGTGGGATGCACCAGAGGAAGAACTGGAAGGTGTACATGATACAAAAAGAGCTCCTTCTTAGTGTAATGGTTTTATCCACTTAAGGAAATTAAATATACAGTTACACAAATTAACCAATTTCTTCTGCAACAAGATGTCCATTGGATGAGCTCATCTAAAATTCCTGCCACTTTTAAATGCAAAATCCAACTTGTCAAAAATTTATAGGGAAGTCCAGATTTGGCAGGATTTTATTCAAATGCCTTTGCAAAAACTCCTGCCTCCACTAAAAATGATGACAAGTAGCATATGAAATTATTCTATGCATATTCTTCCATAATAATTAACCAAACCAGGATAACAATGTTTATACAAAGCAGCCCATTCATCTATTACTAAAGATATAAATAAAATATTTTAAATCAAATATTTCAAATACAGATTTCAAATAAAGCAATTAACAAAGGTTGTAATAATCAGAGGAAAAGGGCCATTGCAAGTCAATTTTAAGAGGCTGCACCATCTGTTGCTTTTTCTAAAGAGCAATCTGAACAGCAGAAAGAAAACACGTTTTCTCATCTTACCTGTCTTGTCTCTATAACAACCACTGATGCAAGTCGTATTTATTTCTACACCACCAATGTCATATATAGTACAATTAAATGAAACTGAAAAGGTCAAAAAACATCAGAGTAGGTTCTCCACAAGATGTCTAAACCTGGTAATGTCAAGGTGACTCATCTTCTCCTTTGATTCATAATCATTATGTGCTCTTGACGCTGCACAGGCTGTTAACTATTTTTTATAAATCAAAGCCTCCTTTTTCTTTTTAATTCAGATATTTTCTTAGTATCTCTGACATTTAGGGGGACATCACCACAGCACATTTAGTAACACTATAATCTCATAAATTAATCAGCAACAGAATTCTCTCTATATATGTGTACTTGCATATTTAACTCTGGACATTTACCCAGAAAGGCTTATATTTCTTTGCTCCTTTCTAATTTTATACAAGGCAAATTAACATACATAAAACTTCTGATGACCACTGTAAGACTATGTGGAAGAAGGGAGCACCTGCTCCCTTAAGGGTGTCTGGACAAGGATCTTTTCAATGGAAAACGGGATAATAGGAAGAGGGAGAAGCCATAAGGAAGAACACACAGGGACACAAACCTAACCAACAATGAGGGAGGCTGTAACAAGAACCAAACCTGCTCAGTCCCACTTATTGATAAGGGTATGGGGAACATGGGAGTGTTTCTTTCAGTAAGACTGTCTGATGGAGGACCTTGCCAAATGGGATGATAAACAAAAAGAAGCTATAAACACAATACAGAGACACAAACCTGAAGACAAACATAAAGACAAGAAACAAACCTAGTTAACTGTATTTCATTCAAACAAAATAGATACTTCTCTTCTGTAACTTTTAAAACTTACTATTATCAGACACCCAGGCAAACTTTAAGATCTTAGCTCTAAATCCACTCCCTCCTTTTGGTGTTACTAGGGCTCTTGGGTATCTAAGGTGTGAGTTACTTCTTGAATGAACTGAAAATGTTTTCAAAATGTTCTTGCAAAGCTGTTCTTCACTTTGGAAGTTGCCTTTTGTCTTCAGTTCATCACAGTGTGAATGTGGTGAACTTAAGGCAATGCTACTTAGATATTCACCTTTCTCCCAGGGATGACTAAGGTGAAGATTTAAGGCCTAATTTTATTCTTGTATCTTATATGGGCAAAGGCATGTCTGGATAGCAAATATTCATATAGAAATTAATGTTCATTTAATAACACAGTTTTACCTCATGTCTCAATAAGCATACAACACATTTGTATAAGCAAATCTGTGTTCATTTGGGAAGACATCCAGCTAAATTCATTATTCCAAAAAAATTAGCAAGCAATCACAGTATCCATGTGATAGTCAAACTGAAATAATTTGTGCTACAGCTCTGATTTACCTTGGAGACCAGACTTATGTTTCAAAACATTTATGAAGGAAGAGTCTTCTTTTTTTTTTTTTGTACAATGTCTTTACTGTTATGAAAAAAATCTGCTCTTGAATCTCGAAAAGCCTGCCCTGTCATCAACAACAAAAAGAAACAACCAAAAAACTTGAAAGCGACTGGTGGGCCTATATAGCTCCTTGAAGGGATGCATCAGATGCAAAATCACAAGGTTGGTTCTGCACAAAAGCTTCCATAAAACAGCGATGACCTGGCACCCTACTTAACATTCTCAAAAAGCAACTTCAGGTTATACATCCTAAGCTAGATATACATTACCTTCCATCACTAGGATCCAACAGCTAATTTCAACAATAATAGCAACACCTGGGGGCAGAAGCAGAGGGCCTAGTTTTTTCTTTGTCTGAGGTGTAGCAGATGCGGGGTTTTGTCTTTTTTTGTTTGGTTCATTTTTTCATTTTATTTGTTTTAAACAAAGCATTAGTAGCTTCAACCCACATGAACAAGGACAGATATCCTGTGTTTTAAAGACTATCCCATCTACAGCTTATTTTCAGCTGAAATTTCAAAGATATTAACAACTCTGAGCAAAATATCATGGGTAGCTATTTGGAGGCCTCATACGGAGAAAGAAAATTCCATTAGAGGAGAATGATGAAGCTCAAATGCCTACATTAATTTTACAGATAGAAAATACTATTTCCCATTATCGTCTTTGACACCTTTATTTTTCAATGAAGTCCCTACACACCCACTGTAACATCAGTCATGAAGCTCTCTGCAACAAACATATCTATTCACATGAAGCTAGAACAAAAAAAAATTTCTGGGAAGGGCAATAAAATTTCATCATTCAATGCCTTAGCCATCATCATGGAAATAAAGAAAATTATTTTTTGTCTGGAACAATGAGGTCCCAAATCTTGGGTAGGGTTTTATACCATATTATACTATTAATATCCTGTCTTTCCCCTAAAAATGTATCAATGTCAAAGTGGAAGTTTCTGGTAGAAGTCAGTAACTCCTCCCACCCTGCCCCCCAAAAAAGGAGAGGAGATAAATAAAGCAACAGAGGACATCTGATTTTGTCTTCTTGTTTTGGAAAGCCTGCATGTTCCCAGTCTTGGGAAGACCCTTTAGTATTTTGAGACACTAATGGAAAGAGACAAGAAATACATGTATAGTTCAAGCTTTCTGTGTAAGTGAATTTCTGAATCTGTACTATCTTCTTTCTCCTGCTAGAATGAACACATTCATATAGTATATTATAAAAATTTGCTCTACTCAAAACACAAGACAGTTGCATTTTTAAAATCCTTCTTTCCACCATTTATCCAGTTCTTGTTTATCAGGCTTGTGTCTTATTGCTGCTGCGTCAGGACCAAACAAACAATCATGATGACCCTGGTCCATTTCTGAATTCACCAGGCCACTTTGTTTCTGGAGTGGAATTACAAGAAAACTTGCCCATGGCCAGCAGCATAAAGAACTCCAAGAGATTAATTTTCTAGGAGAAACTCCCAGGCACCACTCTTCTTCCAGCTCAAGCTGACCCAACCCACAAAGGACAGCCAAACAGTTAAGATGATGAACTAACGATGCCAGAGGAAAAGGTGAAAATAAAAGGAACATCAAACCCCTTCCACACAATAAAATATTCCTGCTTTATATTATAGAAATAATAAAAAGTCCACTCAAAATTGCTTCAAAATGAAAGAAGTTACCTACAATCATCACATGTTGACACAAATGTACTATAAATTTCAGCCTACATCACTAAACTGATATTCTTAGAAATCTTAAGACAAAAATGTAGGTAATATCTCTGAAAATCAGGCCATTGGAATGTAGGAGGAAGTCACAGTCTCAGAAACTACCAACATCATTTCGCAGCAATGCTGCGGTTGGTTATTGACCAGCACATAAACCACATTAACCACTATTTCAGCACATCTTTACTCAAGATTTCAGTCACAAGGCTGATTTATGTTCACTAGACAATCCAGCAATTGCTTTACAAGTCATTTCCTCAAACACAAAAACCACCCTATATTCTCAAAAACTGTGATATTGATGTGCAGCCATTCATTCCACTATGAAAGCAAGTATTTCATTAACTCTGCAGTCTGTATTTGTGACTTGTAAATACTGAAAAAAAAAAAGAAAAAGAAAGAAAGAAAGGGTTGTTTTAAGGACACAGGAATTTTAAATTTCCATATTTTTTTTCCTTTGTTTAACAGGACTGTAAGACTCAAGTTCATTTTCCAAACTACTTCATCTAAATGAAGGGTCAGAGGTCTTTATTGCTAAATTTCAGTAAGCTCTCAAAACACACTGAATGCAAGGAATGCAATACCCTTTGGGTACATCACACCACACTAAAAATAGCTGCACTTTTAAAAATATATTGCTAACAGGAATTCTGGGTCTTTTTTGAAAATATAAAAGCAATTAAGCAGTTTCCCCGGTAAATATCCTGTTTGTTCCTGAGTTATTCTGCGCTTTTTTTTTGTAGCTTTGATGTCCGCTTTCTAAATCTTTCCCTTGTTATTTTTTGGTTCTCTCCTCTAGGAAGAGGATAAATTTACTAACAAAATGGATGCACTGATAGAAAAGTGCTGTTAAAAGGTCCAAAGTGAAATACAAACATTTTGTCCTTTGCTCAACTTCAGTCCACACACAGAATCAACTTATAAACTGCATTGCTGGATTCAAGCATAGTTGGTATATAAAGCTGTATGACATAGAAATGCTGAAGGTAAGTGATGGCTTGAGTTCAATTTTATCAGTTGCTCACCCAATCACTCTGCCTATCTCCACATGCAAATTTTGTTTTCATCCATTATCTGTTCTCAGTCCAGTTTCTCTAGTCCAAAGAAGTAACAAGCTAATTTTTTTTACAACTAAGTCAAGCACTATCATCTTCAAATTACTCTGTTCTTCTATGTTATGCATCATGATAGCTGTTAAAACTTCTTTGAACCAAAAAGTTCACTATGACTAAAACAAATGAAAGAAGTATAGGGAATCACACTTCCTTCCACATAAGATTAAAGTCTAAGAGGGCAGATTTTCAAGATTTTTAGAAATGAAAGCACTTCAAGGAAATTTTAACTTTGGGGAAATGGTGATGGTGATGTTCAGTTCTTTTGGAAAAATAAAAACTGATCTGGAAACTTATTTTAGTATCTAGAGTTATCAAAGAGAAAGCAGTTCAACTTCTGTCAAATTTATATTGCAATTTGATAAAGGATGATGCCTCTCAGCTCTATTTTTTTATTTTTATTTTTTTTTAACCCAAGACTGTACAAAGCATTCCACTTCCAAAGTTAACTGAGCATGACTCGGACTGTAATTGTTCATTTATCTTTGCAGCCAAATTTAGAGATCTTACTCAGTTTTCACAATTCCTCTAAAAACACAACCTCCAAACATAGCTAGAGACAAAACAAGTCAATACTTCTGCTACAGTATTGTTTTAACTGTGACTATCAACATACATGTGCAAAAAAAAAAAAACCCCAAAAACCAAAACAAAAACCAAAAACCAAACCAACCCCAAAACAGTGTTGCTTTATTGGAAAATATAGCATATGAGTCTTTACCTGCAGCTCTGTAAAGTATTTTAGGTTCAAAGAATATGCATGGATTTTTGTCCTCTATGCAAGACAGCAGCAGTCCTTTGGCCTGAAGAGGACTCCTTGGAATTACAATCTGTAAAAACATTTTTAAAATAGTTTATTTAAACTGCAATTCTGCTGCAAGCTTCCTCAATTAATATTCAAAACCAAGCAATTATTTGCTTTAAATAAGCCTACGTACAGATTGACTAGTTTTTACAAGGTGAATTAACATCAGTCCTACATTACTAACACACGCTCCAAATTTTGAATTTTATTTTGTTCATTGATGAGGCTTGAATAATTCCCTTCTACACCATGATTTAAATACTATTGGACTCCCATCTGATAAGGTAGAAATAACACCCTAACAATAACATTTTGAGGTAGAAAGAACAGAAGAAAGTCAATCAGATTTAAAAAAAAATTTACATGTTAGTTTAGTAAAATTAATATAGATGTATGACAAAAAAAATACAGCTGAGTGATTCTCAGTTATTTGGGTAAAGATTCATCAGAGCAGGCCTGGAAGGTATTTGGACTTAGTCCAGTAAGTTTTGAAGACTAAACACAAAAATAGCTATTTAAAGTTTACTTCCTTTTCTTATGGTGGAAGCCTGAAATTTGTTCATCTCGGAAACAAACAAATACCAAAAAATACCTGAAACTACTATCAAGCAAAGACAAAACTAAGTAAGGCCTCCAGGTGTAATCTGAATACTTGCAAGGAAAAAGTATAACTGCTTTGCCAACAGAAGAGTTAATTTTGGATGATCCAAGAGAATGCTGATTATGAACAGAAAATTACCAAATTATCACAGTTTAAATGAAAATAGAACCTGAGATCAATTCCCTCAAATCAGAAGGACAAGCTCATTTACATCCCAGAGAGCTCAAAGAGCCGGCACATGCAGCGTGAAGTCTACTAGCAAACATTTTTATAGCTGTGAAGTTAGAAGTGGCCCCCTCTGACTGAAAACATTAGCTGTAGCACTTGTTTAAAGAAAAAAAAAAAAAGAAAAAAAAATCCATGTAACTACAGACATGTTAACTTATTGTCTCCAGGAGTTTCCAAGGCTTCAAATAATTTTTGAAAGTAAGAACATTTAATTATATAAAAGTAATAAAAAAAGAGTCAAAATGCAACCTAAATCTGCTACCGCATCAAATTAACTTGGTAAGTGATTTTTATAAAGAAGGAAAAAGCAGTCTATTAATATTTCAACAAAGCATTTGGTAACAGACACATGGGAAATTACCCAACTGATGAATGCTCCTTAGGGATCATTTTTAGGACAGACTTTATTTACCTTATTCATTTACGATGTTAAGTCAGAACATGGCAATGAAAACTATTCAAAAGCTGAGAGTCGCTACCACCACAGAGGATGATACCAAAAGACCTAGTTCACATTGAGGACATAACTGACGAAAGCAAAAGTACACTGAACAATAAATGTGTGACTTTTCAGTATGTAAGGACTACTTTTTTTTATAAATTTAGAACTCAGCAGTAGAAATTCAGATCTGAATTTATTATCTACTCAAAGGATGACTATAGGACACTATGCAGTACAGCCCCCAAAAAAGCGTAATGTAGCCAAGGAAGTGTTAGTGCTATTGCAAAAATCACTGCTAGAAACTCAGCTGGAATACTTCATGACAATATCAACTGTTTTGAAAGAAAATTAATTAAACAGGTGCCAAAAGAGCTCCAGAAAATGTTAACATCTCTTTGATAGTTTGATTTGTTTAGTCTAAGAAAACAAAGACTAAAGGGGAAACAATTGTTCTCTCAGTATATGAAAGTGAAAATGAAGGACAGATAAGTTAAATATGCAAGTTAGTCAGGAACAAATTTAGGCTGGAAATTAAAAGAAACCTTCTAGCCATGATGACAAATATTCTGGAGCAGTCTTACAATGGAATAGAGAGAGTCAATACAGTAATTTTGGAGACAGTCTGATCCATTAAGACATACACCCTCACAATAGTAGACAAAAGATAGAATCATCTAGCAATGTCCTCGTCACACCAACAAGCCTCAAGTACTAATGATTACAATCCTTCCCCTGAACAGCCAAAGATGTACAAAGCCTCTTTTGCTTGGGAAATCCAAACCTTCACTTAAGAAAAAAAACACAAAATAAAAATCTTGTCAGGAACATGCCGCAGAGTTTAGTAAGAGGGCAGTTCTGAAAACTACTCTCCCCAAAGATCAATCCTACCTTTACCAGCTTGTAATACATGGCCTTTCCTCTTCTAATTTAAAGAAAATATGCATAGATATGGGACTTCTGCAAATGAGTCTAAACCACAAGTTCATTTGCATTTTTTGATTCGTATGTTAAGGGCTAGGTTTGGGTTCATCCAATAAAAGACCTGCAACCTGAAAGGTAAAGCCTTAAGCATTATTAACTGCATTAATGAATAGCTTTGCAAAAAAATATTAAAGGAGCAACATTGTTTCCACAAAGATACAGAATTCAGAAGATGAAGTCTAAAATACTTCTCTGTGCATCAAAAACCAGTATATTGTTTCATCAGTTCCACAGAATTTAGCATGCCCTTTACCTTTAACTGAGATGACAGCTGTTACTGGTAGCAACCTATTTTAGCACTTTACCCAAGGAAAAGTGAAAGAAAGGGAAAAAACAAGAAGAAGAAAGATCAGAGATGAGAGAAAAGAAATAAAATTAACTGGAGTGATTAAATTAAATTCTGACTTACTAAACTTACTCAGAGGACAAAGCACAATAGTACTAGGTTGCTATGAATTAGAAAGTTTTAACCACCAGAGTGGACCACTAAATCTCAGCACTTGGTTCAGTATGTAAAGATTTGAGATTGATCAACAAGATCAGCATAAATTAGCTAGACCTGGCATCAGTATCTTAATAATAAGTTATCTTGTGCTTCCATATGATAATAAACTACTCTAGTTTTTAAACAAGCTCAAGAAACTGATTCAATTACATGGCAAAACACTTTGCAGGTTGCTTTCGTCTATATCAGGAAATATTTCCAAGTTCAGAATAGGAACATCTCAAAGATCATAAAGAACACCCAAAGACAAAAATGCATTCTGTTTCTCAAATATCATGAAATAAAATGTGAATACTACAAGATTTTTTTTTATTTAAGTAAAGAGAAACAAATATGAGAAATGGCTATGGCCTCCCACAGGGAGTAATGAGTAATAGCTGAAGTTTTAGAACACCAAAATCATGTATAGACAGTAGTTTAAACAACAGATAAACAGTGAACATGTGTCTTCAGCATGCAAATACTGGTTTTGCTTAAGTCTTCCACATTAATCAAGCTATGAGTCATTTCTCAATGGACTGGATGCCAGTTAACCCAGAAGTACAAGTCCATAGACAAAAATTTACTCAGAAAACAAATGGAGAGCTGGCAAAAAGTGTTCTCAATCTGAGATGACTAGATCCCACCCCTCCCTCTTCTCCAGGAGTTATCCATCTAAGCGCTAGGAATCTTAGCTTCAAGGGATGCCACCGTCTCACGCAGAAAGCTTGCTTAAAGTTATCATTCAGAGAATCACAGAACAGATGAGGTTGGCAGGGTCCTCCAGCAGTCATCTGGTCCAATGCCTCTGCTCAAGCAGAGCCACCTAGAGCCAGTTGCCCAGGACCACGTGCAGACAACAGACTCATTGTTAGTCAGGTCCATTAAAAAACAAACAAACAAGATCAATCTTCATAAAATAAGAGTTACTGTACCTTTATTCCTGGACAGTGAGCAAAAAAAGCTTCTGGACTTTGAGAATGATACAGTGCACCATGACCCACACAGCCCCAGGGGGCTCTGATGGTGAGGTTTCCACAATCAAACAGATCTCCAGAGCGGTAACGATATTTTGCTGCTTCGTTAACAATCTGGAAAGATTTATATACAAAAGTAACATTCAGTCCAATACCTTTAGTTATGCATCATTAAGCTTCTACAATACATGAGATGTAAGTACATCATCTGCACCATGCATGGGATTCAGAGGACCAAATTAGAAGTAAAAGAATCTTGTAAATCAGTGGAAAGGCAAACATTTTCCAAGGGAAATGAAGCAATAATGTAGTGCATTCAAGTTAGATGCTTAGGCCTCAGGAGTAGCCATACAACCCAGTTGTTTCCCCATTCCCATACTGTCAATCAGCCCAGTTCAAATCTGTAGTTTGTCCTGTGGACACATGGCTGGCTGCAGCAACATAGAGAAGTGAGAGATGGTGTAGGGAAGACACAGCTGAGGAATTTAAGGCTGCTGAAGCCAACACAGCCACAAAACCAGAAATAAAAACAAACAAAAAGACATTTGCTTCAAACCACATCTTTAATTTCCATTATTTAATGAGCCTTCAAACTGGCCTTGGTACTTTCCTGTTTACTTAAAGCATGCATTAATATTAGTAATACAGCTGTGGATATATTTGCAAAAATTACATATTCCAACCAAGCATTAATGCTAACAGACGAGTAATTTAACAAGTCATAAGATTTCTTCTCTCAAATTTATTAGTACTAACCTGATCAAATGCTGGAAAAATGTAATCTGCAAACTGAATTTCTGCAATGGCTGTAGCACCTGTGACAGCAACTCCAATACCAAAGCCAACAATTCCTTGTTCACACAAGGGGGTGTTGAAAACTCTATCTTTACCTATAAAAAAAACCACACAAAAAAAACACATGCACAATTCCTTTAACACACCAGCTCTAAGTGGAAAACATAACCCCAGAAATATTCCAGTTATAAGCAAGTCACCTGCAATTAAGTATACGGCTTTTTAGATGGGCTTTTTTTGGTGTAGGAACAATAAACATCCATTACAGGTAAAGATACTTTCACTTTAATTTATAAGAGGGGAAGACAAGGAGAAACAAAATGAAAAATAAGAACAGTTTCCGTAACTTACAATGTTCTTAACACTTCAAGGAAAATAATTTGTTCTGATGTATATACAGATAAGCATGCATACCCCTCATGCTTATATGGGAGGAGTAAAGAATACTTAAGCATTTTAAAAAGTTACAATGCAGAAAAGTATTGTTACTACTTTTTTTTTTTTGACAGTCAAAACTAATTGTCCATACTCAAAGGCAGATGGATCTACGAGAGCATCTGTATGAAAGTACACTGCCTCTTGCCCACACTCCCCATAAGCAGTGCCCAGTCTTACCACTCTTCTTTCATAAGGTAAGGCTGCACTTACTAAAGAATTTGGTTTGTCTCCAAGGCAAGAGAAAAAGAAGCTGTTCCTGCTGTTGGAGGCACAAAACTGGAAATCAAATATTTCGGGCTTTGTCTTCCCTATGGGAGTGCAAAAGGTCATTTTAGCTCTGACATATTTCTGTGCCACAGTAATTTCAGATTCCAAATATGCATCAATCTAATAGATGGCTGAAGGCAAAATTGTTCAGTTCATGGAATTAAAAACAAGGAGGGCGAGGGAGATGAAACGCCACTACAATAACCTGTATAAGGCATATTTACAATATTTGCCAGCAGTACCGCACTCCCTCAGCAGATCAACAGGAAAACCTAGTTATGCTAATAAATTTTCCCTTTAGAACATTGGGAAATAAACAGTAGGTTTCTATAGGAGTCTGTCATGCATGAATATGCCAAGACTTCAAACTGGATAGAAAAAAGTGAGCGCAGTGCACACCAATGGCCATGAAATAAATTAAGCAATAACTAAATAACCACCAAATAAATTACTAAAAAGAAAGACTAAACTAATCAATTAATAAATAATTAGGAGAGTTGTTACTATGAAGACTCCTAATTTCAATAGCTGCAAGTTAAACTAGAGGAAGGGAAGCTAACAAAAGGTTTTAAAGGGATAAGAGCAGAACCATTGCCCACAGCTGTATTTACAATACAGTAAAGGGAGGCATGTTAATACATATCTTTCAAGTACGTGTCTTTCATCTTCACACATCACCCAGCACAGCACTGTCATTGCTTGTACCCTGTCCATATGCTTCACCTGGTGTTTTGAATCTCATGCTTCAAGGGTTACTTTGTTTTGGGTTGGTTTTTTGATTTGGGGTTTTGTTTGTTTGTTTGGGAGGGATTTTTTATTGATACATCAGTAATTAGGTTTTGGCTCTCCCTCTGCCTTCCTCTCTTCTCCCTCTACAAGGAACATGACTAAGACACCATTCATTTAAGGCAAGTGAAAAAAAATGCCATCGAATGATACAACGTTGGTGTTGTCAGTGAGGCTACACAAGCCAACACAAATCCAAAGGGCTACCACAACTGCAGGACACCCCACGATTTTGCATACAGGACAGAGGAAACGTTTTCAACCACCTTAAAGATCACCTTTTTGAGGGGAAGCACCATTTTCTCAAATTGGTCATTCCAAACTTCCGTGACTTCTACCCATTTCTAATAAATCAGTGTTTGAAACAAAAATCCTGGAGACTTACAGTACTTTTAAAATACATGCACATTGGGCTGCTTCTTGTTTAGAAACAAATTACCAAGAAACATTTTTAAATTCTTATGACTTATAAGTCCTGCTGTTGACACTGGAGATAACAATGTTACCACTGCTAGCTCAGTAATTAACAGTGAATTCCAGATTAACAAAATTATTGCATAGCTTTTGAAAGAAAGTGGGGTTTTGTTGTCTGGATTTCAAACACACCCAGTATTACCCCGACCAGCTCTGAATCACAGTGAAGTACCTTGCAGATGAGAGAACATTTTACAAGTAGAAAAACCTGCTAGCTCTCATTTCCAAGGTATATGAGCAAGCTGATCTCAGTAATTTCCAGATGTGGGTCATCTGTACTTTGCTTCATATCTCTTGGAAGAAAAATAATAATCTCTGCAGTTACTGTGCTTAAAAGTTGTTCAGACTGAAAATGGCATAGGAAGTGAGAATGGTAGTAACTTCATAGCGCTGCCATTTATTATTGCCGGGCGTTTATTTTACCAGCGTGCTGCAGTAACACTACTAGTCTGCATATTTCTATTCTTTCTTAATTAGTACTACCAATGTGCCTGGCAATGTCACTACATAAAAACAGCCCCAGCCCTGAAAGATTTTCATTCTGAGTAGCAGAAAGACAGAATGCTCTGGGAAACCCAGAACTGGGCAAGATATTTATTGAATATGTAACTTGTTTTTATTGTCTTCATAATTAAGTTATACTCACTTCTGACAGACGTCAATTGTGTCTTGGCTTTACTGCCAAGAACTAAAAGTCAGTTCAAAAAGCTTCACGCAGGAATCATCTCTTCCCTTAAGAGCTGACAAAAGGGGGATATTTCAGTCACATCAGTACCATGCTTCTCCCATGCAGAATAAGAAACTTTGGCTTTCAGGGCTATTTAGTCCCACTTCTACAGAGTAAATAGATCAGTAAACTAATCCATAGGATGAAGAAGGAAAATAATGCCATGGAAAGATGAAAGAACTTCTATAACAAGGGGAATGCAAGATTATTTTTGAACCTAGAGAGTGTATACTGTGTAAATTGTTCTCATCCCTGAAGGATGGCTGCAATCTCAGTTCCCAAGCTATACAGCATCCTCTGGTGTGCTCCCTCCACTGACAGGCATCACAGTCAAGGAAAGAGAAGCATAAACCACCTACGCAAATGTGTAGTTGCCCCAGGCCTCACCACCACCTGTGAAGGTGGGGAAGCGCTGCTTCAGATGCAACCACAAGAGCTGTCCCTGTACCCATATCCATCTGTAACACTATAAACACATGGCAAACATCCCCTTCCCTCTTTTTTCATTTAATCTAGGGTACCATGAATTAGACATCTTGTTTCCCTTCTCTTTCACTGATGCATTTAAATTTTTTAATTTCATTTAAAACAACTCCTATTTTAATAAACTAAAAATGTATGAACATACCAAGACATATTACACTTTCCTGCTTCTTAAAAGTCCCTTGGCAGATCAATGTATTTCACTTCACTTGCTTACGTGATATTTTGATGAAGGACATAGCCAGCAAAGAAAACACTGAAAAAATAAGACTACAGAAGAGACTGAAGAAAAAAAATGTTAAATTCACAGTAAATTTCAAAATATAGCAGTTTCATATTGAAATAAAAATATTCAATTGGCATTTTTTTCTTTGTGAATTTCTATTCTAACATATACCAATTTACTGAAATGCAGGTAGGTCTGCTTTAAAAACTCTGCCACGTAGCCTACATAGACTAATGTCTGAGCAGACCAAAAAAACCCAGATTGTTGAGAAGTGCCCAGAAGTCAGATCATACTAAGCTTACCTAATCTTATTAACAGATTTTTCAGAGTATACTGAAATAGCCTAACACATTGGTTCCATAAATAATTTTATATCACCACACAAAAATTGATATGTATTTGAACAATCCTGTAAAATGAGCTTTTAACTAATAATTGATAAAAACTTCAAAATTAATTCTTTAATATCAATCTAGGGTAGGTGAATGACTTTAAAAGCATGTTAGATCCACCACACTAGTGTGCACTTCTATGATTCAAAATATAAAATACATCCTAATAAAACTGCCAAAATACCACTGAGATATTAAATCAGAGGCAGCATGCTGCTATCAGTGGAATATGATGAAATAAATGAAGTGAGAATCAATAACAGCAGATGTGAAATACAACATGACTGCTATAACATGAACAGCTTGAAGCACCTGATTTGGACTTTCAGAACTAAAGGCATAATCCTGAAGTACTGTGGCTTAAAACAGGAAAGAAAGAGCCGAGTAACTGTCACAGAATGAGATTCATTACTCAGGAATGGTTTTGATTGTACATTTAAAACTATAATACTGATCCTTTAGAAGCAAAACCTAAAGCACTTTACTATTCATTAGATGGAAAAACGAGCCTTGGATAGAGTTTCAAGGGTTAGGGTTTTCTTTATAAAATCTAGCCCTTTAAGGCAAGAAGATATATGCATCATTAGGATAAAACAAATGTATTCATTTCCCTGAACATTAAAAATTGTATGGCATGGTTTTAACCTCCTATTTCTATTGATACAATATGAAAATCATTACTAAAACTAACACAAAATATTCAAACACTGAACATTTAAAAGCATTAAGCCTATGCATTTTTATCTATTTTTATTTAACATTTTATTTTTTTACATTTGTTTCAAAATGTGAAACGGAAGTCAACTTTGATAAACAGCCATTCACACCATCCTTTGCAAACCGCCCAAGTCAGGTCTCAGCTGAAATCTGACTGAAGCAGACAAATAATCCAGAGATATTTTGTCTTTCCATATTTCATTTCCACATCAATGATGAAACATTTCCTAAAATGTACTCTTCTCCTATTACTTGCATCAGCCACTCAGCTCAAAACAAGCTATCACAAACTCCAGGAGCTGACTTGTCACTCCAGGTAAAAGTAGTACCTCTATGTTATCTGAAACCTGGTGCGTCAGTCTCTGACTAAAGACATTATGCTGGTGTCCATTTCAATTAACCTGCCTGGCTTTACAAACATCCCTAGTTTCAGCCATCTGAACAGGTTGGTGCCCTTTTCCAAGTAGTGAGGGAAGCAATATGGCAAACAGGGCTATGTGAAAAAAGGATGATTCTTCTCATCTCTCCTTCCCAATAACTCAGGAAGAAGATTAGATGCATGTTGAGCAAGTGAATAAATACACTAGAAGTGTTGCCTAACAAGGTAAATCTGAAAAGATTAAAAACATTAAGGAAAGAGTATTTGATTAAAAAATTTTTAAAAAATTACTTCATCCTCCCCTGATCTATTTTTACTTAAAGAAAAAAAGATTGATCTTTGTGATTTTCAGAACAAAGAGTTAAGTACCCAACAAATGTTCAAATTACCACTGACCCTCTAAGGGGCAACAGCTTTAAGGCTGTCTTACAGTCATCTTCTCATCCTCCAAGAATAAAAAGTTTCATAGCAACCTAACAGAACATGTTTACAGACACATGTAGTTGATTATTGTGCATTAATGTTTTGGCCTGCTTCATCGTTATTTGTTCCAAGCTGTCAGGAAAAAAGTATTTCAGATTTCAGTATCTGCAATGAAACTTGTTCCTGTCTTAATTTAACTTCAAAGATGAGATATTCAAACAATATCAAATCTCCTATAACGTTAACACACCACCCAAGGCTCCAACTCTAAGTAATTTCACATCACTCTAAGATCCTACATTGGCTGATTTGAGTGGTTTAAGGAGTTCTGCCGGTGATTTAGTCAAAGGAGGATGTTTTGTTTTAAGATACTTCTACATCACTTGTGTTGAAAAAGGCATCTTAAAAGATGTCAGCACTGAGTAGTATTAACAATGTACCTGGACAGAATTTTATTTGTCCCCATTGATCTCATTAACTTCCATTTAAAACATCCATTAGAAGTCAAATAGAAGAGTCCAACAAGCTAAATATATTCTGTCCTCAACTGCAACAATCATGGATGCACATGGAGAAACAGAGGACCGGAGAGAAAAGGAAGTGTCAGCAGGTTAGCTTCTTTGCTACTCACTAGGGACTTCATGTAGAAAATTCAAATGGAAATGACTGATTTCAAATCAGTCCTGCCTCTAAAGACCTGTTCTAATCCTAGAGTATCTAGGATTTTATGTAGATGTACATCTACATAAGTCTACTAATTCTACTCCTTAACATAATTTAACACAATCTATCCAGCATTCAGACTTTCTTGGTCCCACAATCCCTTTTAAGCCCTGTTTTACAACTGGTGACACTTGCTATCTTCCATTTCTCTGATACTATGAGAGGGCAGGCATCACAGCTAGTGGTTTGGTAAATTCATACTCAGCTCTTTTAGAGCTCCCGGTTGAACACAAAACAGTTCTAGTAATTTCTTATTAATTTTAATCAATTTGTTGTACAACTACTTCTATTGATATCCTAATTGCAGTTCTTCAGCTTTAAGAAAGGGTGTGTGATGGGCACTTGTCCTCTATAGCGAATGCCAGTAAAAGCACATCAGCTTTCCAGGTGAATATGCAAATTTCAAATTTACTTGTCCAAAGCAGGGCTTCAGTTTCACAAGCACAGAGATGTGGTTTACCTCTCAATCTTGAATCCTTGCACACTAACATGCCGTGCCATTTTAAAGAGCTGCTTTTCCCAGAGCTGCCCATGTTAAAATAGATCATTTCACCTACGTAACAGATGAAAAGTAATCATATGAAAAGGATTTCATACGCAAGTAGCCCATAACTTCTTATGATGAATTTCACCTACTGTGTGTAGAATAATACAATTTACAGAATTGAGCTTTACTCCTCTTCTGTTCTTCCCCAATGCTGTATCCTACAGGAGTTGCACAGACTGGGCCAAGAACATTTGTGTGTGCCCAGACATTCACAGCAGGCTTCAAGGACTCGGCCAACTACATGGCAGCCAGGTCTCAGCCCCCATTTAAGTCACTGTGAGGTCTCAAGCATGATGAGTTGTGTTGATAAACACATAAATCCACACACACAAATATCACTGTGTACACGCAGCCTATGCTTTCAAAAGAATTTCAACATTTAGTTACCCTGAATGAAAAAATCATTCAAATTTTGATTAATTAGCAAATATTGCCATTACTTGTTCCTTAAATATTCCAGAAAGTCACACAATGGCAATAAGACACATAAATTAGTAAAAAAAACGTACTTCAGAAATCTGCGAGCGACCAAGAACAAGGTCAGAATAGAGATTTGCATGCACTAAACTAAATTAGCTGCTTCCTCTTCTGCTGCTGCAAAATCCACTATTACGCTCTACTCTAACGAAAGACTCGACTTCTTATTCTAGACAGAAGATTTATAAAGGTCAAATGACAGATAAGTCTTTCTAACTTGGTTTCATTTGTTTACAGGAGTCTTAATTAAGCTCCATTTGAGAGGGAAAAAAAAAATAAAATCACTTGCACAAAAAAAATGTATACTTCTGAAGGACTAATCACCACAGTATTGCCCAAAGAAAAGGACACCTGTTCTGACAGGTAACTGGTAAGAACAGGAATTCCTCACAAGCTTATCATTTATTCCACTGACATAACCAACACTTCTGAAGAGTACTTCAAGTAAATTGGAAATTAAAAACAGCTGAAGGGTAAGTTTTCCTTTGAAGTCTCCCCCAGTCACTAATTCCAAGGCATTCATACATTTGAATAGACATGAATATTTGAACTAGCAGTTCTAGTTCAAAGTGTTCTCAACACATCATTCTCTTACTCAAGACAGTGATTTTTTCCAAGAGCTCCATAGATCCAAACTGTACTTTCACCTCCTCTCTCCCAAGATTTCCTTAGGAGAAGAGCATGTTTATTGCTTTTTCATTTAATCCTCACTCTCAAAGACCCTAAACAATACCAGAGTCAGGAGAACTGCTGAAGTACAAAGAAAAATGTTACCATGGATGGGGAGCAACCTCCTCAATTATCTACAAATACTTATAAATCTGCGCAGTTACTGAATTGCAGGTTTGGAAGGAAAGGAAACTTGCTTTCTAGTAAAACTTAGTAAATTCTTAAATTGTTGTTTAGAGCATGAACATAACATTAAGCATTTACTCAACTGTCAGTCTTACAGCCCTCCGGATGAAGGAGGACCTAGGAAAATTTATTTATAAACAGCTCTACCTTCCTAAATCAAATAGGGAAAACCTGCTTTTCTGGCCCTCTCCCTCACTTCAGATTTCCTGTCATTTGTGACAAAGTAGCATTCCACCAAAAGCTAAAGCATAAACATTAAAACATATTATCTAATGATCTCCCTTTCTCAGGGAAGAAATGGGAACAGGAGGGATCAGGAGAGGCTAATGCAAAGCTCTGGCATAGCTTTGAATGCTGGTAAACTTGCATGTCATTTAATCCTTCCATGATGAAAAAGCAGCCAAGCAGTAGTATAAGCAGGGGGAAGATCAGATTCTTTCCAGGTACACACTGACAGGTGAAAGAACAACACAAAAAGGGAAATTGATTATATAAGAGGAAAAAACCTCACTATGACAGTAGTCAAATGCTGGAACAATCTGCTCAGAGAAGTTGTACGAGCTCCTTCCCTGGACATATTCAAAACTCACCTGGACAAGACCACAACCAACCTAAACTGGCTCTATGTTGAGTACTGGTTTGGACGAGATGACCTTCAAGGTCTTTTCCTTCCAACCCTTATTATTTTATGATTCATTAACAGCCCAAAGAAGGGTTACATGCTGACTGCCCAAACTTCTTAAGTCTGTACCTGTCCTGCTGATGGAAGCATTTCATGACATTGATAAAATAGTACTGATTCAGCTCCACATTGTTAGAAAAATATTCAATAAGCAGCTCACATCAAAGTGGCAGATTTGCTCACCAGAATTTCTGTTTTACTGATGACTATGCAGGTAGCCCAGTCCACATCGAATTCCTTCTGATCATCTGGCTCATATACCCAGTTGTATCAGCCTAAAGAAAAAAAGCACGATGCCTAACTGCACCAAGGCATTCAAGTGTTCCTCCAGCTATGATTAATAACATTCCTTGCTCAACCACAAAAAATTTTGCTGTGAGAAGCACACTTGCAAAAAAGCATAACTGACTATAAAGCTAGATGTGCAAAGCTATACCAGATGACAGAACACTCACTTGCAAAAATACGCTCTAAAATTGACATCTACCAAACACTTACATGCAGGTATAACCAAGGGATAATATATCAGCTTTATTTAAGCTGCTTAGGTCAGTTCCATGCATCTTCAGACTATGCGCAACATTACATGACATGACAAAAGATCCAAGAGGAAAATACACAACAGTTACCAAAGCTAAGTGCTGCAACATGTTAATGAAAATTCTGCTGTAATAGACTGGGTACACTATCTGGATGACAAACCAAGGAATAAGCAATACTGTGCCAAATACAAGGCACTGTCTCTTACACTCCTCAGTATCAGTAGTGTAGGAATACTTTATAGTAAATTTGAAAGCATGCTGGTTCTACCCTAACTTGTGAAGCAACTATTCTCAACACAACAGCAAGGATTTAATGCTGCTAAAGAAGTACTCAGGTACAAAGTGCTGAATGACCAGTGATCTGCAGTAATGAAATACATTTTATGAGTCTCACTTGTAACCATGTCTGGCCCTTGATAATGTAAAGCATGTTGTATTGTGTTTGGGGAGCAAGATTTTGGTAGCGGGGAGGGGCTACAGGGGCAGATTCTGTGAGAAGCTGCTGGAAGCTTCCCCCATGTCTGACAGAGCCAACACCAGCTGGCTCCAGGACGGACCCACCGCTGGCCAAGGCCGAGCCCATCAGCGATGGGGGTAGTGCCTCTGGGAGAACAGATTTAGACAGGGGGAAAAACTGCTGCACAACAGAAACTGCAGCCAGAGAGAGGAGTGAGATGTGAGAGCACCAGCCCTGCAGACCCCCAGGTCAGTGCAGAAGGAGGGCAGGAGGTGCTCCAGGCGCCAGAGCTGAGATCCCCCTGCAGCCCGTGGTGATGAAGACCATGGTGAGGCAGGCTGTCCCCCTGCAGCCCAGGGAGGTCCACGGGGCAGCAGATCTCCACCTGCAGCCTGGGGAGAGAGGACCCCACGCCAGAGCAGAGAGATGCCCAAAGGAGGCTGTGACCCCGTGGGAAGCCCACGCTGGAGCAGGCTCCTGGCAGGACCTGTGGCCCCATGGAGAGAGGAGCCCAGGCTGGAGCAGGTTTTCTGGGAGGACTTGTGACCCCATGGGGGACCCACGCTGGAGCAGGCTGTGCCTGAAGGACTGCAGCCCAGGGAAGGGACCTTCACAAACTGCTCCAGAGCGGAACTGCAGCCCATGGGAAGGACCCATGTTGGAGAAGTTCATGGAGGACTGTCTCCCATGGCAGGGACCCCACGCTGGAGCAGGGGAAGAGTTTGAGGAGTCCTGCCCCTGAGGAGGAAGGAGCGGCAGAGACAACATGTGGTGAACTGACCCCAACCCCATTCCCCGTCCCCCAGCCCTGCTGGTGGGGAGGAGGTAGTGAAAAATTAGGAGTGAAGTTCAGCCCAGGAAGAAGAGAGGGGTGTGGGGATATACATTTTCTCTCCCCTGTCCAGCTGAGGTGGGGAGTGATAGAGCAGCTTTGGTGGGCACCATGTGTGCAGCCAGGGTCAACCCACCACACATGTGCATGAGAAAAATCAATAAAATTGATCTATACTTGGTGCTTCCATACAAGTGTGAAAACTCCTTACCAGGTTTTGAGGATTTAATGTTTGTACAAATTAAAAAGAAAGGAGATCTTTTCCAATAAATGACTAGCATGTTATGTCAGCCTGGACACTGCAAGATGGCTCTGCATCAATTAAATTAAAAATAACCTGCTCCTCAAAGTGGTTCTGTGGCAAAGCTGCTTAGACAATTAATTGACTGGACTGGGGTGGTAGTCTTGACCTTTTTGACCCTTTTAGGCTTCTAGCAAATTATTTCCAAAACAACTCTTGAGTGTTTCAGTCCCTGTAATAAAGTCTGCAACACCTTCTTAAACTGAAGTGGTGATAATTACCACACTCTTATCACCAACCTCAGAGGCAGAAAAAACAGCAGACATACTAAATTAGTCCCACTTGACAAGTACAAATGAGACAGAGGGCATACTGATTGCAGGACTAACCAAGGAAATTGAGAATCACTAAATTCCACCTGAGAGATAGTAAAGGCATAAAGACTGACATCTAAAACAAGGTACATGAACTGTGCTTGCAGACCTGGTATTAACACCAACTGCGAATACTGGTTATGCTCATCAATTCCATCTTGTGTCTTTAATACATAAAGTTTTATTCTCCTTGACACTATATTACTAAAATATTACTTTTAAATGTTTCACTTAAAGTATTTCCTGAAGTGGAAAATTCCATTTTTATTAAGTTCAGCAGCACATACTTTTTGCCCAGCAATATATCTTGAAATATCTTAAAAATTCGTTAGAACAGCTTTCTTAAGCTCTGTACTGAGTATCAAGTTCTGTATTAAAAGTATATCCCTTATCTTTCCCTCAAACAGGTTTGCAACATATGAAAAGAAACATAATGAATATTAGTAAGTCCCAAACAAATAAAATACTGTTTTCACACCAGGGACACTATCAGAACAATTATAAAAAAGAAACCAACCCCACAGCTACTCTGACACAGAATGATTTATATCACTATCCCACAGATTCAAACCATGTAAAAGGACATATTACACTGTATCAAGTTCTCAAATAACTTTTCTTTTTTTCCAACTGTAAATCTTAAAAAAAGAATTGGCTATTTAAGATGAAAATGAACAAAATGTACTATTGTGTAATGAGTCTGGAACACGTTCTCCAGATGTTACTGTTCAAAGACATTTATATAAATCAGAACAAAAGCCAGATCTTGCCAAACTGCTCTGGAAGAACCAGGCAAGCAAGCTACAGAATTCTTCGCTTAAATCCATCCACAAAGAAACAAAGATAACCAAACTCCAGACTACTTAGGTTTTACTCAGTCTATACACAACAACTAGTCATTTTTAACTCTGAATAACATGTTCCACCCTCAGCTTAAGTCCTTGTCAAAAATTCTGAACTACTTCATTCTACCACATGCAATATGTTAGGAAGGACCAGCACCTACATAAAAGAGGAAGCAACAAGCTTGCAGTCTGCTTCTGAACCATCAAACTAACATTTTCTATCTATCTGTTTATACAATAAACCCCTAACACTTATTTCTTATGGTACTTTAGGCTGAGTTTTTCTCCTCCCTATAATAGCACATTCCCATGTTCTTAAAGCACACAAAAGACCCCATGATTATTGGTAAAAAACTCACAGAAAAACCTCAGAGTGTCTCCCCACCTGTTGAAGTAATACCAACCACTAGTAACTTCTAGGAGGCAGAACACACTACCTTAATGCACTGCCCCAACCAGCCTATCCATATTGTGTTCTCATAGTTCTTGCCCTTGCACTGTAACGCTTGGCACCCCAAGAACAGATCCAGAACCTCCACTGACAGACCTCTGCTCCCTCACCAGTAACATGCTGTGAAGCTTTCACAATAAACAATTTCCTGAGATCACTAACAAAAAAGATTTACAATATAAACATTTTAAAGTATTTTAGGGATTTTGGAGGCAAATTATTAGGGGGTTTTGTTTTTTTTAAAAACACACTCTGTCTACCTCTATTAACTCAGCTTCAAAAGGGTCTTCCATTATCTCATGCCACTAAAAGTCATCAGGGCATTAAGCAATCTTTGCTAGCGTATCCAATCCTCCTTAGCCAAGAAACTTCCAAATACCATAACAACCTCAGGACAACCTTGTCTTCTCACCCATGTTTTCCCCCATAGGCGTTTCACTTAAACACAGAACTTCCCTTCAGGAGTTTTCTACAGCTCAAGCTTATATAATAACACTGTGTTCAAGTAAATACTTTTCTTCAAAGAATGACTACCACAGTTTTAGAAAGGCTGGTGTCCCTTCGGCATGGCAAGGTACAGCCATCTCCTGGCCAAATAAACAGAAACTACTAAGTTATTTTACTGGACTATAAACAAATGACTCATTTACTGAGAATGAAGTGTTCCCTGAAAACTCACACAGGTGTTTACACCTTAGACACAAGGTCTACAGAAAACAACCAGGGATTACAGGGGATCAGACATTGGAAATATCATTATTGCTGCAAGACAAGCTAGCATTATCATGAGATGTATCACCAGAAAGCTGTAAGCAACCAGGTTTTACTCAGTAAGACCCAGAGTAATGTGTCCAGTTTTGGATGGCCTATATCCTTCAGATGCAGCAACCAGCATCCAGAGAAAACTGATCAATAAGAAAAAGCTTCAAATCATAAGAATAATCATGCACTGAGACTGTGTGTGTAGGGAAGCCAGGTAATCTCCATCATTGAAGGCTAAGAACAGTCTTTGCCAGCTGATCTGTCTCAAAACATACCCTGTGCTTCAGGGATCTAAATCTGTAAGGCAGGCAGAAAGCAGAGGAAAACAAATATGGAAGTGATAAATAAAATCATTTTTAAAGCATCCAGCTGATTGCTAATGTGGCTAGGTCATCCTGACATAAGGATGTTATTTTCTTGCTATAACTGTGGTTTCATATGCAGTTCAGTCACTTGCTTTTTGATGTGTTTGAAATTTTCCACAGGGGAAATCTTTGATTCAACTCCCCCCACCCTCACAGGATTCAATAAAAGTGTTATCTCTTCTCTTCTCTTCCTTTTCTTCCATGATTTTCCAAATCGCAAGAAAATATCCTGGACCAACTGAACAGACACTAATTACTGTTTACAATCTGCTCCCCATCTATTTCACACTTGGGTTTTTTTAAACTTGGTTTAGAAGCAAAAAATCCTACCAATTTTATCTATGCTTCTAGCTGCACCAAAATATTAAAGGACAGGAAGGATTATTTACAAAACAAGCCTACGTGCTTGAACAGAATACGGCAAGAAGAGAATTAAATTTCAAGTTACATGTGCACCTTTTCTACTCTATGTGAGGAAATCTACATTAGCTATGAAAAATTAAGGAAGAAAAAAAAAATTGAAGCTGCTTAGCCCTCATTTACTACTGTCTGCACGTATGAATGTCTCTAACCATGTATGTAATTCAGAATTACCTGAAAGGAAGTGACCTGAGACTGATTTTGTTTTACGCAACATATAGGAGTGACACACAGTTGTTCCTACTGAGTTTCGTTTTATCAGGCGTCCGCACAGAATAGAAGCAATTACCGGCTGCAGAGCAGTACAATACAAAAGGACTTAGGGACTAAAGCATGTCACAAACTGACAGTCAACACCACACTGCTAATAAAGGCAGCAAACATCACTCCAGAACATATTAGCAATGTTACACAGAAACCTTATGAAAAGCATTTTGTTCTAATTGACTTTGCATGAGAGAGTACCATAAGCTGCTGTGGGCAGTACACCTCTGTAAGCACTGACAAACAAAAAGAGGAAGAGAGCAGTAAAAGAGACCAAACAGAACAGCTAAAAGAAACCAGAACAGACAAAAATAAAAGCCATGAGTAAAAGACCCTCCAACCAGTGATGGGACATTAATACAGAAAGGAGGAAACCTATCTTCCTCTTGTTCACTCTGCTATCACACCAAGGATCCCAAACAGCAACAAATGAATCACATAAGCAAAAGACAAATTCATTCCAAAACATTCCAAAAGAACAACTGCTGACAAAATCATTTCTGCTGCATCTCCACAGAGATCAGCTTTGATACCTCAGTCAACAATTCTGGGAGTAAGTTCAGAACTGCTGAGGGACAGAACTGAGGCCAAGTCTCTTCTACCCTGGACAAGCACTCACTTCTGGTGGGAGACACCACAGTGGCATCCTCCAGGAACTGAAAGAATCTTTGAAATAAAAATTACCATCCAAAGTATTCACATTCTACCCATACTTCCAAATAGTTGCAAGTGAACTAAAATGGCATTGTTCAAGGATTCCCTACTGAAAAGTAAAACAACTCATTTACACTGCTCTTTCAGTCCAAAAATAATTTCCAATAGCTCAAAAACTTTAAAGGTAATCTAATCAGGCATCCAAATACTAGGAATTTAACTTAAGCGGTCACCTAGACCCCCTTGATGACAAACAGAAAGACATGCCATGAAAGAGAAGTGCAGGCTGTGGTGTGACAGAGGATCGAGTGCACCCTCAGTAAGTTTGCAGACAACACCAAGTGGGATGGAAGTGTTGATCTGCTTGAGGGTAGGAAGGTTCTACAGAGGGATCTGGACAGGCTGAGGCCAACTGTATGAGGTTCAACAAGGCCAAGTGCCAGGTCCTGCACTTCGGTCACAACAACCCCATGCAGCGCTACAGGCTTGGGGAAGAGGGGCTGGAAAGCTGCCCAGTGGAAAAGGACCTGGGGGTGCTGGTTGACAGCCAGCTGAATATGAGCCAGCAGCGTGCCCAGGTGGCCAAGAAGGCATCCTGGCTTGCATCAGAAATAGTGTGGCCAGCAGGAGCAGGGAAGTGATTGTCCCCCTGTACTCAGCACTGGTGAGGCCGCACCTCGAGTCCTGTGTTCAGTTTTGGGCCCTTCACTACAGGAAAGACATCGAGCGTGTCCAGAGAAGGGCAACGAAGATGGTGAAGGGTCTGGAGAACAAGTCTTATGAGGAATGGCTGAGGGAACTGGGGTTGTTTAACCTGGCTGAGTGGAGACCTTATCACTCCCTACAACTACCTGAAAGGAGGTTGTAGCAAGGTGGGTGTCAGTCTCTTCTCCCAGATAACAAGCGATAGGACAAGAGGAAATGGCCTCAAGTTGTGCCAGGGGAGGTTTAGATTGGATATTAGGAAAAAATTCTTCACCAAAACAGTTGTCAAGCATTGGAACAGGCTGCCCAGGGAAGTGGTGGAGTCACCATCCTTGGAGGTATTTAAAAGACATGCAGATGTGGTGCTTAGGGACACGGTTTAGTGGTGGACTTGGCAGTGCTAGGTTAACGGTTGGACTCGATGATCTTAAGGGTCTATTTCAACCTAAACAATTCTATGATCATAGTTAGTCTCAAAAGCACAAATTACCTGCTAGAATTGATATGGAACCAGGAGGAAACCTGAACTACTTGCTTATATTAGATCCAGCTTTTAAATGGTGCATTTGCCAAGATGAATCCTACACACATAATAGTTAGACTACAACTTCCCTTACTAAGGATCACATTTTTTCCAATTTCACATAAAAAAAAAAAACAAAAAACAAAAAACTATGTTGGGTACCAACACATGGATTCACTGCATCCATACCTAAATCACAGCTGGCTTTGCAGAAGACTGACGATACTACTAGACCCCTTTCTAATTTCTTTAAAAACTTCTTCTAAAAATATCACAGAATCATAGAAGTGATTCTTTGAACTTTTAAAATCCCCCAATAACTATCTCTCTCCTACCCAAATTCACCTTTCACAGAAAGTTCCATCTTCCAAGTACTAGTCTAATGCTCCTTCCTTGCCTCACACAACTCCAGAAACGTATTTTCTCTTCCCAACATCATTCTTTCATTCGAGCATTGATCAAACACAACTACACTTAACCTGCTGGCTCTTGAAGCCGCTGTGACCCTCTGCGAGTTGGTCATCAGGACAAAGAGATTTTTCACGTTTTCACCTGCTGACCACCGTTCTTCCAACTCCCTTAACCTCTGCTAGGTGGATAATTCAAGACTACTTTCAGAGGACTACACTCAAAATTATTTTTTTTTACTCTAGTTTTTCAGATACATTAACAGGAACATGAAAAGCTTTACTGAGCTCTAATTAGACATCAGATATACCGAGGAAAGCAATCCCTAAAATGAATTGCAATCTGGTTAGTTAAGGAGACATAAGGCTCAAACCCTACTCCTGTTCTAAAGGGAAACTGCTAGTTCCCTGGCTATCCAAACTTGCATGAAATCTTAGCAACAACAAAAACTAAATTCTGGTCTTTCATGTTTCTTTACTAGGTCAACTTTCCTCTCCATAGCGTAAACTTTTTGGCAAGCATAACAACTTCACAGCTTTCGAGTGAAACATAACTTCACTGAAACATATTATCCAAACACATACATACAACTGCGTGCATCTCATTTGTGTGAGACATCTGCATGTAACGGATAAGACCTACAAACAGCGCTAGTATGGGAAAGCCTGTACACAAATATTTTTTAGCATAGAGATACGAATTACTGAAGATGTATATTACTTTTTGAGACGACAACAAACACGGGCAATAACTTGATCTAAGATTCCAAATTTTAAATGTATTCAATTCTTCCGGGTTTGGTTGCTACCACCTACCCAAATCTCATCTATAAAAGTGAACACATAAACCAAAAAAACTCAGTCTCCCCAAAGCACTGCTATGGGGAAAGACCTGCCAAGCCAATCTTACTGCTGTTGGATTCTCAGAGTTCTGAGCAAGGACTGATCCTATTCCACATTCTCAGAATATCAAGCTTTGAAATAATCAGGAAGCTCTTGATCCTTACCCTCACTAAGGATAGACTTCTAACATGGCAGTAAGTGCACATTAGAGCCTCCCTTCAAGTGTAGACCAGAATGGTATTAAAGACAAATCTCTACTGAGGCCAATGACTACACAGAGGCACTTCTGGATAAGGAAGCCCTCAAGCTGTAAGTGTTTGGAGGACAGCAGAGAGTATTCAAGAAAAGTATTATATATACACTTCACTTCCCCTGTTTATATAATCTCAAAATCTTCACTTTTGGCCACAGTAGGCTAGATGGGTCTTTTTCTGGAGTTACCAAAAAAAACTGCTCTGGCATTCTTCTGAGTAGCCTTCCTTGTCAGTCACTGTTTCTGCTATTCTTGTTTCTCAGTCTTTACTTCGGTCCACCTTCTCCATTTCTACCTTACCCTCCATTTTTCCTCCCATCATTTCTTTACCGCCTGTCATCTAATCCCTACCTCTGATCTCTGTATTTTTGTCATGTGGATGAGTCTGATCGTTACATGCTGCAACTTTATTTCACACTTCAGGCAGAGCAATAGGACACATGTATCCACACTCAAGACCACTGTTTCAAATTCATCTGCAGACTGAAAGACAAATGTACAGCTATTTCATTCAGATAACAATTTCTTCAAAAGACTGAAATTAATACATACTTCCCTTTTAAAAAAATAAAAGTAAAAAATGTTTGCACACATTACCTAGGCTACAAAAATACAGTAGGCAAGGAAGCAGGCTATCAATCATGCAGTTTACATCTTTGCTCTAGAGACAGGAAACATCTCAAGACAGCAGGACTATGGAACAGCAGACATTCATTCCTTCAATAAAGATACTCTACAGGGTAGAGTATGCAACATCTGCAAAATGGTGATAACTAAAAATCTGGCAGGGGATGATGGGGAAGAAATAAAACAAGAATATGCCTTCCAGTGCGCAAGACTGGAAGGAGGGGACAAAGGATAAAATTGTACAAGACTTACTTGCCTTCCCTTATCTGAAAGGAACTTTCCACATAAAAAGATTCAGGGATTCTACTCATTTTCAGGAAGCATGATTATACAGCAACAGATTTCTAAGCATTCAGTTCCTGCAAAACACACTAACACCAATAGAAGGATCATGAGCAGCAAAGCAATGCCAGAAAACTAGAATCGCTTATTTTGGATGTTGATATAAGATGTATATGAACAAATATACTATTCTGAGTCATAGCTATTGTGGAAAAGAAACTTCCACATAATGACTTGTTTATATATGATTACTCAATTAAACATTTTCAAACAAAACTTAGTAGCATGTAAAAACTTCATCCAATCAAAAGTTAGGATTTATTTCCTTACAAAGTCAAGAAGTTTGACTTCTTTCACTTATTACTATAGGCCTCTAGCTGTGTTTATATTACATTACACTCAGGCTTAAACGGCTTTCCTGGCAAAAAAGAGATTTTAGATTTCATCACAGATTTATTCTAAAAGCAAATTTCTTCTCTATCTCTCCAGAGAGACTTCAGTAACAGTCTGGATAGAGAGCAACATCTGTATAGTACTACTACTGAGTATTAATATACTAAATTCTCTCTACTATAATATTAGGTGATACTTAGACCTTGACCTCTATAAAAGTGCTTAAAAAGGAGCTAGCATTTGTATCAGAATAACTACTTATAGGCATAGACTGCCACCTAGTGATTTTGATTAGCTACAGGAGGCGGGGGGGGAAACCACAAAGTACAAACGCAATACCTTTTTCAGGAGAGGAGAAAAAAAAAACCAACATTCATTCCAACATATTTTATATCAACATATAGAAACAACCTCGTATTATACCACTTGTATCTCCAATTATTATGTTGATGGTAAATTCAGGCAGGGAACAGGGGAAGAAGAGTCAGTAAGTGTATGTAGTCTTCCTTGTACAGGTAAGATCCATAAGGTTGCTTGCTTGTTCATCAATTCTGTCTGGAATTTCTCCTTATTTTACATGGACTCTACCCTTAGCATAAAACAAGCAGTGCATCCAGAACTTACTTATCTCCAAGACAACACTGACAGCCACCTACATCCCTCTTGAAATTTTGGATTCCTTCAATTTTTGCACTTTCAGCCTTTCCTGCTCTCCTCAGCATTGTAACTATATTTTTAATATGTACTCTAATTCATCTTTGCTATTCCCTCTCCAGCCGCTGCCTGTTTTCTACAGAATTTCACTATTAGTAAAGAAAGAAGCCAAAAGTTACCTGTGTCATCTTACCTGCCTTACAAAGTTGAATTATCATTATGTAAATGACTCTTAAGTTCACCTTTTATCTGTAGACATCTCTTTGTGTCCAAACTTGTATTCATGATATTGACTCCATTTACTTATGGGCATCTCATCAGCAGCATAAAGAACTCCTACTTATTTTTCCTGTCATGCCTTCTCCACTAATTTCTCTCTCAATCACTATCGACATCTCCAGTTCACTTCTCACCTAGACCATAAACCTAAAATCTGCAAGACAAAGGGATCTTAGGAAGATCTTTCTATAATGAATCTGTAAGGCAAACCTTTTTTTTTTTTTTTTAAGGTAGGAAAACAGCAAAAAGCTTTTCAGATTTTGCTTCCTCTTTCAGCTAACACTTTTCCTCTAACAAATACAATCTTTGCAATGCTCTGAATAAAGGTAAAGAGAGAGTTTCCTAACTTGTCAATTTGATCTCACCAGCACTTTACATACTGTAAGAGACTGAATTGTTATCTCGAACCCTTTGCCTCAAAGATTGTTAGGTGCAAGGGACTGGACTGTCATCTCAAGGAACTGTGAACTGTTTATCTCTGAGATGGCCTATTTAAGCAGGACACTCCTCTGTCCATAAGGACAATTACCAGGCCATTGAGGCATCCAGGGGAGGAGACAGGCACGAGCTGATAAGATACTGGTTTCTGGTGTCGATCACGCAGAAGGTCATGTGATAGACAAAACCTGCAGCGCGTGACATCATTGAAATATGCCCTAAAAAACCCATAGAGACAAGCCGTGGGGCTTTTTTTTCCACCACCAAAGAATCGAAGATTGAGGACCAACGGGACACCACTGTATCCGTGGTGGTGACCATCCTCACAACTCCCACTGCCGACTGCTTGCCTGAGGACCAACGGGACGCCGCTGGATCCATGGTGGTGACTATCCTAGCAATCCTATCCCAACTGCTTGCTTAATTTCTACCTTTTCTTCCATTCTATCCTATCACCACTATTTTCCACTTTTGATAATAAAAGCTCTTTTAAGTATAATGATTTTGACCTCTTTTGTGTCTTAATCTCGCTCTTGGGATCATATCGAAACCTTCCCCAACATTGGATCAGGACACATACCCACACATTTTATTTTACAATCACATGAAACAAGAGCACTACTTAGTTTTTCCTTATCAAATCTATCCTCTTATTCACCATAAAGAGGTGAGCACCCTTTCTGATCAAATGGCAATATTAGCTTTCATTAGCCCTTGTTCAATGTTCATATAGGTACTTCCACAATTTCTCATGTTGCCTCTCACGCTTTAAAGTTCTTTTCAAATATTCCCAAAGTCATGTTATATCTTCCTCAAAAATATCATTAAAATCTGTTGTATTGTCATAAAATAAATCTGATACTAGCTAGGCTGCTGACGTGCTGTGACTCTTGCTTATCATACTGACTAGAACTGTGTGAATAGTTCCTTGCGCTCCCTGAACAGCACCCATCTCAACAGTACCCCTGCACTCTGGGGTAGGGACTATCACAGAGTCTTTGAACAGCACTGGCACTTCTGAATATATCATCAGTAAAACACTATGACAAGAATGAAATAATATCTTTCCTTCATTCCAATATTATATGACTTTCTTACATCGAAGAAAACCAACAAATGACCCTCAAAGCAACACTCTAACAATATAAAGTTTGTTTCTTTTGTCTTTTAAACTGGAGATGTTCACTAAAAAACAAAAGGTTGCTTATGGAGCCATCTACTCCTGTTGCTTATTTCACAAATGAAGTCTTCTGTTGCCCATGTTTCCAGCAACTGACTGCTGTTTCAGAGGCTTCGTTTTCACATGAAGTCTAGTAAACAGACTTAACATATCACACCAGAGTTACAGAACTCTAACTCAACCTCAACATGCAGCACTAAAGATCATTGCTAATAAAAGTCCTATCCAAACTATTTGAACATTAACATATAAACCAGACTGTGAGAAAACATCCACATAATAATTGAAGCAGAGAAACAAGACAACAAAATATGGTTATGTTTCTAAAACTTCTTAAAAGTATAGACTTCCTTATCTTCCTTTATCTGGTTCACTCCAAAAAAGTGGATCTTGGTGATCTCCAAGATGGCAGTAACTCATCTCCAGATGAGGAAAACAAAGTAGAGTTAATCACTGGCTGCTAGCAATCCCAGTCATCTTTGTGCCTTGAAGAAAATAAGCTGCTGAAACTCAACATTCGATAACCTCTTCTTCCGTTTAATAGCCCAGTGGGGGAGACAGCAACTGCCAAATTAAAAGCTATCAGGTTACTGTATCCACAAGCAGTTTCCAAGACCTGTAAACTGCTATGTACTAGCCAGCGTGCCATACATGAAACATTGATTTTTTTTTTAATTATTTTTTATTAGCATTCCAGTAACAGTACTTCTTGCAGCAAAATGGGTACTTAATGAAACCACACCAAATGGATAACCAAAGAAGAAACTTAATTGGAAGAACAGTGAAGGACTTTGAAAAATGCTCTAGATTTGCCAACCAGGTATCACTAACTAGGTGGTTAAATTCTATCCATCAAGAACGATGAACATGACACTTAGATGCTTGTGCAACAACATATGGTCTGAAAGAAAGATGGGGCAAAGAAAAAGACTTTTAGAAGCCACTGATACTCAGCTGTAGGAGACTGTCGCCCAGAAATAGTGGAACTTTCTCCCAAAACGAACACAATATACAGATTAATTTAAATCACAGATCACACAAGAACTTTTTAAAAGCTCCTGCAAGTTTTAAAGAAATTGCCTATTTAAAACTTAATTTAAAAAAGTTTGCAACAAAGTTAAAAAGCTCCTGCAAGTGACTATTTTTCCTCTTCCGCTGAACTCACCTCAACTGTCTGAGGCATGAGATGATTAAGTACCATCTTATTTCCCATGTACTTTTGCAAACCTGTTTTTCCTATCTAGTGATAAAGGCTACTTCTAAGATTCTTCGAGACAAAGGTTGTACCATGTCTCTGAATGCCTTCACATGAGTCTCTCAAACAAGTAAATCGATCACATTCTAGATGAAGCACAAGCATAGTTGTAACACATCATTTCTATATTGGCTTTTCAGGCCATGCTAGAAATCACTCTATTTAACAAAGCATTTAAATCCATTTTAATGTAATTCCTTCACAGCTCTTGACAGATAGGATGAAGAAGCATCACCATGTATTGTTGCTAAGAGGCATTAACTTGATTACAGTAATTAAATGGGGTCACGATGATGAATATCTGGTCCAGTTGCAGTTTAAAAAAAATGAAGTTACATTGATAAAGTTAGTTGAAGAAATAGAAGACTCCTGAAACTATGTCAGCAAGTTTCAAAAGCTTTGAAAGTTTACATAAATGGTAACTCATTCAAAATTTTTTCTATTTTCAAGGACAGAAAGGAAAACAGAAGTCCATTTACAAGGCTTCTCTCCCACATATTCTTCTCTTCTCCCACAAAACACAGAGGGCTACAAAACAACAGAAATGCTAATATGAAAATAATGTCAGATTTAAAAGTTAACTTACCATATTTGTCTCGCAAGCCAACTGTACACCTGAAGACTCCACCAAAGGCCACATCTTCACCAAATATTACTGAAAAATAAGAACAGTAGAGGAGACTAATGTTACTCCAACGTATCTTATTTTTAATGAACGTGTTTCAAAGGTTTTTTATACGAGACACTAACATAAGTAGCGCCTAACATTTCATTTTACTTCAAGATTTATCTAGACCTAAGCATTTCTCATGCACAGCCTAACTGTACCAAATAAAGAACCGAGGTTAATGAGGAATCATCTCAGAACAGAATTCATGAAACCAACTCATCCATGCTTTCATTAAATTATCTATTTATTTTTCTGAAATATTCTATAATATCACAATATCTAAATCTAAATGAATAAAAGCAATTCCAAGAAACAATTATATTCAGTCACTAAAGAGTCACTGAAGTTATGTGTTCTGCTTCAACCAGTAACCATTTGCATTCTTCATCCACAGATTCCAGTAAATGTAGTGTTTTGAAAAGTGTCAAATTGTTTTCTTCAAAATATCAATCCAACATGAAATTTCAAGCCTTCTCCACACATACTTGCCAGATACCTGAAAATTGAATTCAGAGGAAGTCCTCTACAGAAAAGATGGATATCTAATAACCAGGACAACGCTCAGCGTTCAACACTACTATCCTTATAGTGTGGGGGATGTAGCCAATAAAGTTTTAATCACTAAAAGTAATTGCCTTTAAAATTTAGCTTCATATCAACTAATCTGGAGGGTTTTTTCTTTGAATTTATGGAATGGTGATGTCTAATTTTTCTTAAAACAGTTTTGTTATTTAATTCACATTATTGCCCATTTCAATTTTTTCAAGCATGTAAGAGATGTGCAGCAGTATCACCAATAGCAGCTTGCATGAACTGGGATCAGTTGTGATAATTCCCAAATTCCTCAATATTCTCCATATTCTGAAGTATACAAAATAATAAGTTAACCTCCTTGCCTTCCAAATATTATTTTTATTTAAATAAAATACATTTCTGATTGGAAGCACTAAAATGGATTAACACACTTCTGACAATCGTATTAATGGCACTACTTAAAGAAAAATAACTTGTATAATGATGTAAAACCAACGTAGTCATGGAGTATATGATTGAAGTATTTCCCCCGGTCACCTCTCTAATTCATTTTTAATACTAATTTGTTTGGGTTTTTTATGTACTCTAGAATCTTTGTAAGGCCTTTCCATCACCATATGGCTACTCACTTTTGAGCAGCTGGCATAAAAAAAAAAATCCCATTTAATGCTGGTATCAGCAAACTTGTGTGGATTTACTCATTCTGTTCAGCCACTGAAAATATTTTCCTGGACAGATTCTAATTCTCCTCAACACAAGTATGAGGATTTCCACTACTTAAACAACAGTTGCTCAATTCCCATACAACTAAAAACATATGAGGGACATGCTTTCTATTGCAAGAAGTACTAATTAATTCAGTAAGTAGGGTAATACTGACAACTCACATGTCTTGACTGTAGAATTTCAACATGGTCTTGCAAAGGGCTTTGCAAAGATCCAGCCTTGCAAAGCTCAGGAGCAAGACTGGAACCTTAGAGGGACTGAAAGGCTGAAGATTAAATATGAGTTTAGGTCCCTGCTGGACTAACATTCTACTTACTTTTATATGGCTGATTCTACAGAAATGGTCCTAAAATCTGTTCTTGGCACTAATTTACCCTCTGTTGTCCAAGTTTAATTTAAAAAAGGTGATTATAACACAGCTGTAGATTGAGAGGGAATGTATACGGGCATAGTACTGGACAGACAACATGGAATTTGTCCTAACAGATTAGACGATTAGTCAGACTTCATGTTGAGCAGTGGTTCAAGCAGTGCCTTGCTAACACACTAAAAAGAAAAACCAGAATTACACAAGATCATACAGCTTTTGCAGCTGTGTTCATGACATTAAACATCTCTTTCAAATACCTGGCCACCATCACACCTTTGTTACAACAACAGAAGTAATAGACTTCCTGTTAGTTATAAGGAATTAAAAGTGGAGTAAATAGTTTTGTGCAAAAGAGTTTAGGACAACTCTTTTAAATCAAGTATGATGAACTAGCATCTTCAAAGTTATAGGTTATCCAGACTGCAAAAGCCTAGAAAATCTTATGTTGCCTATGCACAATGATGAACAGAAATCAGTCAAGCTGGAAAGTAATTTTGGAGGGTAGGGAAGGAGAGAAGGGAGAATGAACAGAGCAAGGAATATATGGTGTCTAAAAAATACCACTTTTTGAGCATAGAGAGTTGAAGGAATTAAAAACTAAGATTTACATTTTAAAAACTCCTTTACTTCCTTGTGGGACTCAAGCTGCCCTGAAATATATTTCACATCAGTAATACCAGAAGCATGTTAAGCAATGTATCTTCCTGTCCCAACTTTCAAGCAAAATACACCCAGCCAATACAGAAGACACAACTGCATCTTAGATCACATAATCCATTAATAATCTGTTAATACAACACGTTTTTAAGTTTTGTTTGAGATCAAAGTGTAGAAATAACTTCTTAGAAAACTTTAAAGGCCACAAGAAATGTGTTCAATATGGCACACAAATAGGCAAAATAAAATGCAATTTATACAAAGCAAAACACACTAACAAGTATAGCATACCTGCAGTCGGATCTTTGGCTAAAGTATTATCCAAGGCACTTGTTATGGATTGGAAGAGATTCATCTTCTGAGTTTGCCCTGTGTGAAAGCAATTATTTAGCCATTTAATTTGGTTCAAAACATAAAGTACATTAGAAAACACTGGTGCAAAACACAGCTAAAACCTTAGCTAACAGTCATAAACAAGATCCCTGCTAGGACTACCCAAGACTCATTTCCTGAGTAAACTTAAATTATGGGATAAATGGGATTGAGCAAGGTATACCTTGCAATCCCAAGGACTATCATTCCACTACCCTGCATTCAACCTTTTTTTCAAATACTATGCTTTTAGCTAAAGCAAATGCAGCTTTGCAATGCTTAGTCAAACACTAGGAACGACGACTAATGCAACAGTTTTTCAAAGGAAGAAACCATAGTAAAGCATTATTGTTTTGAGGATTGGGGTCCTTTCAGCTAAGATTCACCATATCTCATTTAAGCTTACTTGATCATTCTTTAATATTTTATTTTTTTTAAAGCTCTAGCCTTTCCTGTTTACAGATACCTATTATTATCAGAAGCTTTCTAGACCACTGGCCTGCTCTCTGGACTGCAGTTAGAAAGTGTCAGAAGCATCAAACCCCACTTCGAAGAAAGAAAACTTGATGCTGAACAGCTATATTTAAAACAGGTAAAGCAAATGCACCAGACTGCTGTATTAAAATCTGCAGCATGGATTGAAAGAAAACCTTCAAAACCAAGAGGGCTACCCAAGTGCCCTTCTTCATTCCAGCACTGCAAGGAAAAACAAACAGTCCTGAAAGCAAAGACGGAACAAAACAACAGCCCAGTCCCCACTACTGTGACCAACTCAGATTCTCCAAGCAAATAAAATAATGCCTTATCAGAAACTGAGCAATATGAAATTGCCTGGCTGACATTTGGTAGCTCTTTAACCAGCAAACTCTAGGAGCCACAGCCCAGGAGAATACTACCTACCAGCACACACAGCACATTAAAAAAAATGATGGTTATCTGACGATCCCAGGCAAATATGAGAATAGGTGTTAGAAATCAGAAAGGAGAACTAAATTCCATTTCCAGTAGCTACAGTATCTCTCAAAAACCATTCAGCTTCTCTTCTTCCTAAATTGTTAATTAATGTTAGCATCTGTTGTTAAAGACTCGTGTCATGCCACACCAGAGCTGAGTAGCTGCATTCCTACACACTCCTGTGCTCGGTAGCTTCACTTATTACACTTTACATGGCCCTTCAAGAAGAAGAAACTAAAAAGAATTGTTATGGAAACTGTTCAAATTATATGAAAGCTACAAATAATCAACATTCACAAATTCAAGGGAAGGAAAGCTGGGGAACAGTAGTTGTTTCTCTCTTTCCCAAGTCATCCACATGAGTATTTAGGTTATCTTTTCCCAGTCAAAACCAGCACAAAGATACAATCCTTCTAGTATTTGATATAAATAAATTACTATTATTTAAGCAACTGTCAGAAACACCTCACACTGACTGTTCTGACCTGCTGCTCTTGCTTATAACAAAGGCCTCTGTATCAGCCCTCAGGGAAAGGAGAAGCTAATTGCACCCTTCAGATTTGAACTGTGGAGTTGGAGAAGCATTATCTTAACAACATCAGGATCAGTAAAGGCATAACCGTTTCACTATTTTTCACAGAATTTCAAAGCGTATTTTAAATCAAAGGGAAGTAGTTTTCTAGTAATAAACGGGAACCAAAAATGGCCTGCCCTACTAGAACTTCTTCACTATGATCTCAAGCAGGGACCTGCGGCACACAGGCTTTACTCTGCGACACCTTGGATGTCTATACCTCCCAATGACTAACAGAAATGGACGAGAGTTTTCTCAGACTTAGTGACCAAGCCGGGATACCAAGGCATCCCACTAAGTAACACCTTTCTAGAAGACAGCGTGGTTCCCGCAAGAGAAACAGCTATTCTGCAGCGGGCAGGCTTCTTCCAGGAGAACTCAGCACTAGCCATCTGCAGGGAGGCATCTCGGAAATAAAGCCAAAACACCACCTTTCATCCCGAGCTGTTCATTCCCAAGTGATCTCAACCGCGGGATCGTGAGGATTACCTCAAACCTTTCGCTAGACAGCAGTCTTTATTAGTCACAGGTTTACTACCACTTCAGCATGCGATAAGAGTACAGGGGCGGATGTAAGGCATCAAGGCACTGCTAGAAGCTTTACCCCCGAAGCAGGAGAGGGGCAGAGGAAGGGCTTGCGGGTCCGAGCAGATGACGGGTAGGCCTATCGCAACTCTTGCCCAAAAACAAACACTTCACCGAGCCGCCCCGGCCGTTACCGCTGAGGCGCCGAAGGGACCAGAAGCCCCCCCCGCCCCCGCCGGGGCCTTCCCACCCACAGCCCGAGCAGGTGGAAGCGCCGCGGGCGCCGACCGGGGGTCTCGCC
>NW_010972631.1:4996444-5011862 GCF_000737465.1 Haliaeetus leucocephalus
GAGGGGGGTGGGAGGGGGAGAAAGGGCTTACTGCGCGTGCGCGGGAGGCACGCTGTTGGGGAACGGGGGGGCGAGGCTACGTGCTCGGCACGTGGGGGTGGCACGCGGGGGAGTGAGGCGGGCGGGAGCGGGCGGTGGCGCCTGCGCGATGGCGCGCGGCGGCCGTGAGGGGCGGCCGTTCCGTGAGGGGCGGCTTCGTGACCGGGGCGGCTGCGCGGGTGCTTTTCCTCCATCTGGTCGCCGCTGCTGAGGAGGGTGGGCTGGGCGCAACTGGGCCTCGCCTCTCCCTCGGTGCCGTCGCAGCCGCGGCTGAAACAAAAGCCATCACCTTTTCCCGTAAACGTTTTTTCGTTTTTTTTTTACCGCGGGGATTTTCATACTGCCGTCCCAGCATCGAGAAATGCTGAACATGTGTCCGAAATCCTCAAATTCTGCCCCAGCAGGTGGCCCAGAAGGGTAAAAAGAATTAATAGAGACACCTGCAGGTATTACCTGTTCTGCGTCTCTCAAACCCTCTCTCAACTGCACATCCAACCTCTCTCAGCCTGTCTTATTTTTAAGTCTTCTTCTTGTCCAAGGTCTTTTTTCCCAAACACTCCCACTCGCACCTTCTTTACAGTTTTTTTAGCAGTTGAAATTAACAGTCTTGCAGATGTATGTATTTTTCTTGTCAGGTTTTATAAAACATTCCTTCTAATGTTTTCCTTACCAAAGTGACCGCCTCACATTCCTTCTCCAGATGTTCCTGTCCCCCAAGTGAATCTTCTTGCTCTACTTTTGCAGCTTTTCTTCCTCTGCACATCCATCGTTGCCACCTTTCA
Source organism: Haliaeetus leucocephalus (assembly GCF_000737465.1). Taxonomy (NCBI): domain Eukaryota; kingdom Metazoa; phylum Chordata; class Aves; order Accipitriformes; family Accipitridae; genus Haliaeetus; species Haliaeetus leucocephalus. The sequence goes on from NW_010972631.1 coordinate 4,997,266, forward strand.
GTTGCTTCTGTGTCAATCCTTTCCCTTTTATCAGCGTGTCACATCTTGTCCGTACACGTGCTTGTCCATCAACCCCTTTCAGACAGCGTCCAGCACGTGTGACAAGACCCTTTGATTTGTTCTTCCTTGTCTGTGTTGATATCATCAATAAGACTGACCCTACTGGATAGCATTTTTAGTCTACTCCAAGAACTACTAACTCCAAAACCTTGCCTCGGAGAAAAAAAACTAGAAACTACAATGTTGTATATATGGCATCATCCCTTTCAAATGAGAGGGCTCATGTGTAACCCCGTCTGAATAGGGCCTTGTTTTAAACACTGGAATATGAGGTTTCACATCAAATATGAAATACGTATCACTATTTTGATTAGATACTATTTTTTCTACCTATCTGAGTTCCAAGCCATTACTGAATATCCCTAATAATGAGCACAGGACCATTTCAGTGAAGACCATTGTTTCATTATGTATTGTGTGAAAAAAATTTTTTCATGTTGATTTTGAATTTCTTAATCGTGGGGATTTATGCAAGATAAAAGGCTTAATCCTACTGCTAACTGGGGAGACCAGTCACTCTTTAACATGCCCTTTATCCTTAGAGACTGCTGACAAAGGTCTCAAGATCATGGGGTCAAACAAGTTCTTCTAACATATCCCGCTATATCCCATGGAAGCAAAATACTGATGAGTATCAAAAGGGGTGAGAATTTTAATAAACAATAGAAAAGCAATCTCTCCAATGAAAGAGGAGGATAAATGTCAAATGTTGAGATTGCTTCCAACTCTACTGCAAGGCAAAACGTAAATATTTGAAAAAGTTTAGTACATAGCAAACATTACAACCATCAAATGATATATAACCATTTTTTGTATGGCTAATAGTATAAGAGATAACAAATATCGGAGTTTATTATTCAAATAATTGTATTTCTTTCAGTAAGTAATGTATTCAAGTAGGAGGAATTTAGCTATATTGCACATCATTGTGGCCAGGTCTGCAAAACTTACAAATGGAGAACAGATAGTATAGGGAGGTATTATTTTACTTGTAAGTCCGTCATCTATTTTTAATAAATCAGTTGTTGGACCTGTGAATTGCTAAACTCAAACTATAAGCTATGAGATATATTCGGTTTATGTACAGTTAGTATTTATAAAATGTGGCAATAACTGTGGTCAGATATTCCAGGAGGTGCTCCAGTTTTCAACACAGGCAGATAAAGGATATTCCTTGCTGTCTCAATTCAGCGACTCTTGTCTCCTACATCTGGAGATATATGGAACTTGAAAAGGAAAAGAATGGTCGTGCAGCCCAGTATCTTACAGAGGATGTTATGGCATTTATGATGGAAGGGTGGAAAGAAAAAATATGTTCAGTAAGAGCTGTTCACCTGCTATTCAGACCTAAGTGAAAGAGAAAAAAACTGTCTGGAGATGAGGCTTGCCACCTAAATTATTATTGCCTTTTGAGTACAAAAGATAGTTTGTCCACATGGCTTTGGGAATTTGCACTGGTACTAAAAGGGAAATGGGCAATCAAGGATGTTTATACAAATGTACTTTGGCTGACCAACATGTTAGCAGAGGTGAGTCCTAGCATTTGTCTTTCCAGCTGTGATGGGGTAATAATTACATCCCTGTTGTTCCTGATATAGGTTATGGTATTCCAGCAACTTCAATTACATTTTGAAGACAGCTTTCTCAGCTTTGGGAGTTGTTCGGTCACTGAGGACCACTTCTGTTAAATCCATACACCAGACTTTTAAGAGCTGAAATCCAGCTACATTCCCCATCTCTGTGTGTTAGTCATTATGCGCATCCTTAGTGTTGTTGGCAACCTTTAAAAAACTGTGGCAGTCATTACTATTATTTCTGAATAATCATGCAGAGCAATTAATGAGGATCTGATGATGACTGCAGACCCTACTGACATGGACCAGATTATGCCCATGCTTATGCCAGCATTAATCAGATGTAACTCCTTTGAAGTCCGTGTTGTTACCTATGATTGACATGGATCTAATTGTAACCGAATTGCAAGTATTGGAATCTGTCATGAGCATAGGGCTCCACATCTACTATTCTACTCCAAAATCTCTCAAAATTTGCACATAGCTTGCAGCTGGACCTTAGACACCTTCTGAGCTTGTCACGTTTCCCAGTAGGTGTTGCTTTATTTAAATTACATCTCTGTAGATGATGAGACATCCAGGTGATTTCTGTATTCCTTCGAGCGTATTTCACTGTTGTTTTCTTGTCAATTCTGTCTGTCATGCTATAGTGTTGCTGTAAGTTTTCCTCTCTGCTCTGTGGTTCATTGAAGGAATTTTGTAGCATGTTCTCCACCCCAACAGTCGATTAGCTGATTCACCCTCTTTTATAGGAGCTGCTAGTAAGCACTCTTGTCACACCAATACTATATCTTGGCACTACAGCTGTTTTCTTCCTTCCTTTGCTGTCCTATGTGTTCCTCCTACCCTAATTATAATCTGCTTTGTCCTTCTTTTTCTGTAATTTATTGGTACTTTGAAGCTGTTTTCTCCCCTGTCCCTACTTCCTCACTCACACGAACGCGTTATTTTGCTGGTTAGGGATGGTCATCCCTTTCTTGTGTATGTATAACCGAGGAACTGTTTTCTGAAGTGTACTGTGGAAAGAAGAAGATGTAGCTTTTGGCTTGTCTGTTTTTATTATAAGTCCTGTACAGATTAGACATGTGAACAGAAAGGGTAATCTTATCCCTAGGAACAAGAAAGACAAACTGAACAAGAGCAGAGCAGCAATGGTTTTGAGCAAAGGGACTTAGAAGCAAATGGTTTCATCTTAGGTAGCATAAAAACCAGGGACAATTTTGCTGTTTAGAAGAGAAATTATTATTTTAGACTTTAATAAAAAGCAAGCCAGGAGCACTGCATCTGGACCCAGCCAAGTTGCAGTCTGGCAGAGAGCAGGAAAAAAAGGAAAAGAAGCTTTAATGGAGTAGTGTACTCATTTGCATGTAGGGTCAGAAATCATCCAGTTACTTCTGCCATATCACCCAACTCTGTTAAGACACTGCTTCCCACTCAGTCTAGAATAGTAACTGTGGCTTTCATCCCCAGTTGCTTTTTAGATTTTTGAACACTTCACCAGGATGATCACACTCCAGTTAAAGACAATCCTATTTTTAAATTATATGAGTAATTCCTAACATTAAGTGAAGCAATGCTAGAAAGAGCTGTGTCTATCCACAGAGACATTATTCAGCTTTTTGTATAAGGCGTTTTGGTGTATCATAATTACGGGAAGAGAATCCCACTCTCCTCTGTTTAATTCAATCAGTTTTAATTGCTTTGAAACCACAGAGCATATTTAACTCTATTTTCTACTGTGACTCAATCTAGAAATACCTGTACAGGGAAATGATTTCTAATAGTTGACAGCTCATAACTCTAATGCAAAAAAAAATCATAGTGAAATCCAATTTGTGCAAAGAATAAAGACCACATTTTTAACTCGAGGATAATTAAATATAGGAACAATTTGCCTGAGAACATGCTGGATTCTCATCACTTCCATTCTTCAATAATAACTAGATTTCTTCGTAGAAGATGTACTATAACTCAAAAAAAGTTATGATCTTGATACCAAAACTACTGGGTGAGGTCATACTGAAATAATTCTATGAATACCTTCCAGCTCTAAAATATCTGTTGTTGTTCACTAATGAGCGAGAATTGCTAGTTGACAGATCAAGAAAGTATGCCAGAAAATCTCAATCAATCAGATTCAGAAACGAGTGGAGAGATGGATTCTTTGTATATATATATACAACTGACATTACAAGCAGTGTTCAAAAAGCAAATATGTAGAAGTCCTGTATTCAGGATTCTTGGGGTAAAACATACTCATCTAGTAGGTCATATATAAAACATGCTGGAATGCCCCTCTGGTATTTTGATAATCCACTGCAGTATACTGGTCAGTTTTGATGCCTGCTTATAGTATAGTGTTCAGTGGAAGTTAAAAAGGGGAGAATAAAAAAGTATGATGGATCAGCTCATGCCAGGAGCCTACTGAGCCAAAGTCTCGCTGTTTCCCCATAGTCATTCCCCTAGAGCACAGTGCAGTTCCCATGTCTGTTTAAAAGAGCTACCTTTATGAAGCATTTTGTCCTCTATAGATAAGTAAGTCTGAAGCATAATTCTGTATTTTTGCTGCTATTATTTTTATTAGAGTACTATCTGCTTATCTTATTCAGACTGATAGCATTAGCTCTGATTTAAATAATAATAAACTGTAAACCTTATCTCATCACCTGTACAGGTAGAAGGAAGTAGAAAGGAAAATCCACTGTCTATAAATTGTCTTTTGTTAGAAGATATGGTTTTATTCAGTTTAGTTGGCTTTAAGTAACAGTCATGTGATCTAAAGAAGTCACCTTTAGATCACATGAGTTCCCTACAGGTTTCCGCGGTGCTCTGCCTGCCGCTGGCTGGTACTGCTCTAGAGATAACCGTGTACCAAGCAACATGTTCCGCAGGTTTAAATAAGTGTTTGAGATTCCATTCACTTTGCCACAGACTGACTTTGTGCTGCTGATCAGAGTGGGAGCTGTGATCACTTACAAAAATACTAAATCTCACCCCATAATTTTAATAGTCATTTCTGTAAATTAAACATACAGAATTTGTACTCTACCAGCAAGTGAACAATTAAAAGTCATAGTCCTGCCATACAATTGTAAAATTTAGAGGTTTAAGTATGGAGACATCAATTTCTGTGCATCAGTTGTCCATTTGTTGAACTAGTATCAACAGCCAGAAAGGCAATATTGCTCAAGTCAGTGCAGTATCCAGGCCCACATTTCATTGCTCTCAAACATGAGAAGATTGAAAAGAACTGTATTCAGGGTGTGAATAATCAAAGCTACCCAAAAATAGATCGTACTCTAGGGACTCCTATGCTAATTTTCTAAAAGCAAAGCCCCCTACTCAGCTGTCAGTTCTGCTAAATTTAATCCAAACGACATATTTTTTTTCCTTCTATGTACGTCTCCCTTTTAGTTTGGCTATCTTTGCAGTTAGAGGACATTCTAGGTATTTTTTTCCTAGGCTAATTTACAAAGGTTTCAGGTATTGGATTGTATTCAGATTCTAATGCTGCAGTCAGTGTGGCACTGGTGTCTGCACCAATGTAGTCACCCACCTGCAGCCATCTTTAAATAAGGTAGCTGGTTGTGGTTTTTATTATTATTTCCTTTTTCCTTCACCCAATCTTTTTTCTTCATCCCAGCAAAAAAAATGTAGGTGCATTTTTAATTTTAACATAAAAAGAGTGTATCTTTCTATATGCTCTTTTGACTAAAGATTTTCATCACTACAGAGTACCTACAAATTTTCTTGGTTACCATTCAAAGCAGGAATGCTTAACACTCGTGCAATTCATATGGCTCTGGAGAAATCTAAGATCGGTTCAACATTTTTGTGCCTCATTCAAAAAAACAACTAGGTTGGGGCAATGCTGTACATTGATTCTTTCTAATTTTCATATAAAGAGTTGTTTCAAGTAGGATTATGACAGACTTCTGCTTAAGTTTAATTTAGATGAACAGAATGTCTTGTAGCAGGCTTTCAGAGGCATCCATAGGCAGCACAAGCATTTAATGTAGAAATACAGCTTCCCTAACACCCAGAATTTAGTCTAAACTAGGCAGCCTGGATATCACTGAAAACCAGTAATAGTAATTCGCATTTTTTTCCATAACCTCGACTCTTCCTTATATCTAAATAAATATATCAAAGTCTATTAGAAGTAGCATAACTTGAGAATTGTCTTACTGATTTGTAATTTTTCACATGCACCATTAGGTGGCAGGGAACAATAAAAATTTACTTGATGAAGTGTCATACATATGTTGAAAAACAGATCTGTCAGATTGTTCTCTCCACCCTTTTTGAATCAGAATTCTTTCCTACTGTGAACTGTCAAGAGCTTTGTCTAGTTAATTATTAAATGACTTACCAACAGGGCTCACTGCTTTCATCAAGACTGTTTCAGATTTCATTTGTGTGCAATCCTTTTGTCAAATGGGAAAAAAACAAGGCATATTCATCCTACTGGGAGTTCTCTAAAAATTAAATCTCACCGCAATTGTAGCTCTACTTCTAACCTCTACTTCTGCCTCTGGTCAGGCTAAATCTGACTGGTGGAAGTAGCCCCTAGGCCAGGCTAATGCCAGCAGGCATTAGTGGGAGGCAAGAACTTTATTATTCTTTTGGGAACCTTGATTCTAAACTGGTTGTAAGGACTAGGCTTTCTTCTGGGTCCAGCTATAAATAAGGACTTTTTACATAGCATAGGTGCAAGAGGCTTGAAGTGATGGGGTTTAGATACCCAGGCTGACAGACAGGTGCGTGTATGTAAAAAGATAGGGAATTTATACTGCCAGCAATATTTGCTTCTCTAAATCTAGATGGCCACTGATTTCAGAACTGCAGCGGATGTCACGGGTGAGAGGGTGCGTGGCAGGAATCACAGAGCAAGACTTGTCTGCTTGCTAACTCCTTTGATGATTGATGTATGGGAAGTTAATTCCACTACTAGTGACTCTGTAGGAGTTAAGGATGCCTATGCTCAGCATTTCCCAGAGATGTAGAATCAAGTCCCTGGCAGGAGTAGCCCCTAAGAGATTTACTCTTACTCCCTTGAACTCTTCTAGTGCTGTTGGTAGGAACTGTGCCACAGATATTGTCACATATGCTTAACTGGAAAGTCCCAAGTGCAGATTTTTCCATATGTTTATGTAATAAACTCATGCCAAAGAACGAAGTAATAATTCCAGAAGATATGATACAGCTGCAGTTTGCCATACCCATTTGTTAAGCTAACACTTGAGAGGAGGAAGAGCACAGGAGGGACATTCTGTTGATTTGCTATTGACTAAGCTGATATGCAGAGAAATTCAGCTCAGTGCAGTTTTAACATGACTGTGTGAGTGACAGTAGAGAGACTGAAATCCATTATTCACAGAAAAATGTGTGGTAGCAACTCACAAAACTCTTACAGTGTGTCTCTTGTCCCAGGCAGTTGCTTCTGGAAGCAAGGAGTCTTTTGTTCCCCCAGTTCAGCCCTGGCATTGCCTGAGAACACTGACAGTAAGCACACAAGCTGTCATGTCACTATTCGTGAGGTCTACATGTCTGCTTGGATTTGGATTCAGTATTTTTCATCTTAGTCCCTGAGTTTCAGTCACTGTATTGTATTCACCCAGTCCAGGCATAGGCAATCCTGTGGGAAACTGTGTATCCAAACAGGAATCTTCAATAGTTAAAAATCTCAAACCCAATAATAGTGATAGTACTACAAGATGACTTAAGCAACAGATTCTAGTAACTTTGATTGCAGAACATCAGATTCCTTCCAAATAGAAATACTTACTGCCTGTGCCCGTCACAGTCCCATGGCCACCATGGCTGTTGGCATAAAAGGCAGGTCATCTTCAACAGCCATTTGTTTCCTTCACAAATAACTCACAGATACAGATTTCAGAAAGCTGTCAAACAGGATCAAAGCTAATTCAGCATGCTATCAGCCTTAGCATCTGACGGCAGTCTTGGTACTCCAAATAGATTAGTCTTGCAGTCAGTCTATAGATCACCTACCCTATTTCTACCTTGTAACTCTGTAGGTTAGGGATATCCCAGGAAAGATGCAGCATAGCCCTGGTGGTCGTGGGAGAGGAGCTGCAACGTGTAAGGAAACTGAACTTGGACCCTTTGTGAAACCAAACAAGCAATATTTTTTTCTGGTTCATTGCGAGCCGTTCAATAGGCAGGAATTGCTGTCTTTTTGAAAGACTTGATGAAAAATGGGAGTCACTAAGCAAGTGTGTTTCTCTGAGGGAATTGTGTTCAGTGGGGCAGTCCAGGCTCTCTGAAGGACAGGCTGCTGTGAACAGGTAGGTGTCATGCAATGCAATATACGATGCAAGCTGTGTGCACGTTACAGTTTGCCCCTGGAGTCTGCAGCTCACTGTGACCCCTGGCTTGGATTTCACATTAAGTGATCTCTGCTTGTAAATACTAATGATGCTGCTATGCTCTCACTAGCTTGATGCCTAACAGTACATTGGTTAATGCTGTTGACTGGGTCTGGGGCAGATGTGATTTACTTATCTTTGTGGAAAAGGGAGGAACAATCATAAAGATCAAGCTGATCACTTATTGCGCCTTATGTTTTTAAAACCGTGGATAAGTAATATGAAATATTTGGATCTCCAGAAAGGAAAGGTCTTTTCAGTCTGCATGATTCACGTGTGGGTTACCATATGCCTGAAGCTAGAGAAGACTGTTCATCTGTTATCAGACTGTTTTCCATATGATGTTCTTTACAGTTGTATCAGAAATGTCAAGAGCTGCTTACTCAGCTGGGCCCAAAGCCTGAAGATTTCCATTTGTGCCTTTTGTCCTTTCATTGTTTTACAATCAGATGTGGAAGTCTGCCCCTGAAGAGGATAAACATGTTCTGAGATATCGTCATATTTTGAGAATACAAGGACCTAAATAAGATTCAGTCTCACTGGATCCTCCTTAGAAGTTATAGTTGTTTGCAAGAGTGGTCACAAAACACTTTTTTGATTTCTCCTGAGCTGTGTCCAAGAGGACAAAGTTCAGCCCCCTTTGTAGGATTTTGTATCTTCCATCTGCTTTCTGAGGTGGATGTAATAAAGACAAGAACAAGACAATTACCTGCTTCAGCACACACAAAAAAAAGTCATTAATTTTTTTTATTCTTCTGCTTCATCTCCTTTTATGGAGAACATCAAACAGTTTGGTTTTGTTTCTCTTGAATTGTCTCAGTAATAAACTGTAAATTTGTACTTTCCAGTACGTTCTTTTGAGGAGCCCCCAGTAAACTAAAACATATTTCAGAATGCAAAGAAGGGATAACGTTTCACTGTAGGATAGGAGGAAAACCCTTGGTCTGAAGTAAGTCAAATCAGTGACGGAAGGAGTTTCCTTTGAAGGGGGGATCTCAGGCAGGACAGTAGAAGCAGGTTAGTTGGAGAAGTCAAAAAATTCAGGAGAGCAGCAGGACAAAGTGTGTTTTTCTAGGCATATGATGACTCTGTGAAGACTCATGCTCTATACCCGTGTCCTGGTTTCAGCTAGGATAGAATTGTCTTCCTAGTAGCTGGTACAGTGCTGTGTTTTGGGTTCAGTATGAGAAGAATGTTGATAACACACTGACGTTTTCAGTTGTTGCTCAGTAGTGTTTAGACTAAGTCAAGGATTTTTCAGCTTCTGATGCCCAGCCAGCAAGAAGGCTGGAGGGGCACAAGAAGTTGGGAGGGGGTGCAGCCAGGGCAGCTGACCCCAACTGGCCAAAGGGATATTCCATACCATGTGATGTCACATCTAGTATATAAACTGGGGGGACTGGGGCTGGGGGGGAATCGCCACTCGGGGGCTAACTGGGTGTCGATCAGCAGGTTGTAAGCAATTGCACTGTGCATCATTTGTATGTTCCAATCCTTTTATTATTATTGTTGTCATTTTATTAGTGTTATCATTATCATTATTAGTTTCTTCTTTTCTGTTCTATTAAGCTGTTCTTATCTCAACCCACAAGTTTTACTTTTTTTTTTTCCCGATTCCCTCCCCCATCCCACTGAGTGGAGGGGAAGTGAGTAAGCAGCTGCATGGTGCTTAGTTGCTGGCTGGGGTTAAACCACGACAACCATCTTGCTCTGTCTTCTCTGCTAGGCTTCTCACATCACCCAGAAATAAGATTAGTGGAAAGAAAGAAGTATGCTTGCTTAGTACACTTTTCTTAGCATGCTGAGAAGATGATAACAAGAAGTAGGATGACATAGAAAACAGGAGTAGTTTTGTTTAGGTCTGCAAGATACTGGGATGATCTACATTGCAGTAGATGAATGCCTAGGGTTGTTTTCCTTCAGATGTGCCAAGAGGCGGTACAAGACCTAGTGATGGTTTCATATGTACTCTCAGAGCTACTGCCTACGACTGCACACATTCAGCTTCTTGTGAAAGACTGTTACAGACAAGACCAAAGGAAAAACTACTCTTGCAGGCAATGCTCTACCTGCCCAAAACAAACAACAGCATGGGTGTCTTGTATAGCAATTCATAGGAGAAGGTCTGAGGATTTTCATCCTTTCTTTAAGGCTGGGATCTAGGAAAAGAACCAGAAGAGTAAGAGAGGAAGAAGGATGCAGTTGCAAAACAAAAAAAAAAGACTAACTGATTGAGAAGAATAAGTTGAGAAATGAATTTGCAGTAATGGAAAGGGATGTGAAAAAGCAGGCTGATGATGGAATGGCAAAAGAGAAAATTAGGGAAGCCAGTTGCAACAGAGGAGAGGAAGATATGATTGAGATAGCTAAGACATGGAGCCTAAGACTGAGCAATGAGGCTGTATGTGAGACTACAACACAGAACAGGAAACAAAATGACCTCCAGGTGAAGGAGAGAACAGATGGGAGCAAATCTGAGATTCACCTCTGTACCAGAGAGATTCATCCTCTGACTCAAGCAGATCAAGTGAACATAATGTTAGGCCATCAGTCAAAAACAAGAAAATGAAATATGGACCAGAAGTTGAAAACTGTCAGAGTAGGCATGGCAGGAGGTGGTGACAGGGTCAGATGGATAGGGGACACAACTGTTATCTATAAATGTCTTGGATGAACACCTTGGAGTGAGAAAAGCTATTTGAATTGAATGACAATATTGGTACAAGAAAGAATGTGCATATATTAGTCTTTAATAATCTAAAATTGGAATTAGAAGGTTCCTAACCATCAAATCAGGAGGCTCTGGGTGCTCTCCCATTAGGAATAGAGCATGCAAACACATCCTAGTTTATCTTCAGGTGGAGCTTGATAAGTTTGGGGATGTAATTGTATACAAGATTGATATCCACAAAGAGAGAGACCAGACTGAATGTTGTAGGAGGACCTGCCCAAATCTTATTTTCCTAATAATGATGCTGTTGACTTATATATATTGACCAGGACAGGTGCAGACAGACACATATTTGCCTCACTCACTTTCCAAGCCAACTGGATGCCACCCACCTCTGGAATCTATGTAGCTGGAGTGGCCCAGGGCTGTGCCCAAGCTGTTAAATCTGTGCAAATACATGACTTTCAGATCTGAACTGGCTTGCTTTTGCCTAACTTGGAGCGTGGGCGAGGGAGTCCACACCTATCCATACACCCTCAGAGGGCTGTGCAGGGCTCACATGTTCAGCGCCTCAGAGGAGCGTGAAAACTACTTAGATTAGGGGTGCAGGGACTGGGCAAGCTGATGTCGCAGGGCTGAGGGGACTCGAGATCCCAGAAGAAATGAAGTAGCAACATCTACTAATCCAGGGTGCCACAGCGGCACTCTCAGGAGCCACGTGCAACATCTCTCTGGTCACTTCTGTATGACAGCATGATGTTTGGTGGCAGACTAGAAGTCTGATTCACCAACATTGTGTATGACGTCACCAGTAACAAGTTACTCTTACACCTTTGATTGCCCTCCCAGTTGTTCTGAGTTCCTAGACAACACTGCGCAGTGGAGATGATGCCACTGTTCCTCCTAGTTAGAGCATCCCTTCCTTGTCTGTCATCACACTTCGCATCATGCTCCCAGAAGTTGCATTGCTCCTCAACAAATGTACAACCCCCTGCTCATGCTGCAGTGACCACAGCCATCTACTGCATCAAGATACGCTCCAATGCACTGACTGATACTTGTGTATTTCGAAGCAAATGTTTGTATATTATAGGCATATGACAGATTATTTTTAATTGCTAATAAGATCCTGGTGGGGAATGATTGTTAGACTCTTCACTATGTGGTCATCTGCATAAACAAGGCCTTTATTTTGCAAATTCCTCTCCTGCCATCCTGACTGCTGTCTCAAGTACACTAAATTTCCATTTTGCCCTCCTAGTAAACATCTATGCTTATGTGAGTGTGCGTGGCTCGCACTGTTTCCACTGTGACTGAAATGGGACCATTCCCACGCTACTTCAAACTTTGTATTCTTGGCTCCTGAGATTACCTGCTAGCAGATAGCTGCGGCCATGTCTTCCTTTGATGAAGAAGTTCTTATCTTAGGTGAGATGTGGAGTGCTTCATCTTGCAACATTTCTGCTACCCCCCCAGGCAGAGAGAGAACACAAGAATAATGACAACTTGTACTTTCAAAATCACAACCTTACCTAGGACAACAGTTGATAACAAGCCCAAGCAAAACTGAACTACTGACTCACCCTCCCCTCTCCTGGCCCACTGGAAAAGATTGAGGATTTCTGTACAATTGGTAACACTGGCTTCAATGAGATCCTTTTTTGTCATTAAAAGAATTGGAGCTTCTTTAGCCTATACCTTTATTATAGAAACTTGTCTCCAGGTTTTTTTCCCTGAGTTAGGCTGCTTTTATTAGTGGACCTGTGATGGAAATAAGTGACATGCTTCCTTGTGTGGCTATATTAATATGAAGTACAGCAGTGCATTTTTCACATATCTGTACCCTATAATAGTTGGCTCAGCTGCAAATAAGATTATATCTAAGACTGAGATTATGACTTGCAAGGGCTTTCTAGCAAAAGTGAAATTTTAGGTTTTGAATAAAATACCTTCGTTTCTACAAAAGAGGTAATGAAGTCATTCCACAGAAAAAAACCCATAGAAATATTGATATAGATAAGGACACAGATGTATGAGTGTGATGTCCCATGTGACTCTGAAATCTGGTATTACTTAAACAAAATTGATGAATGTTTTCTCAGAGAATAGTGTGTCTTCTTAGTCCTTTCTATGCAGGTGAATAAAATCACTGAATTATCTTTGTTTCCAAGCCCATATCAGATATCTGTTTTTTATTAAAAATACACATTTAGCTGGAAGCGTAAGTCTAAAACCTACTGTTTAAAGAAGATCAGGACTACAAAGCCAAGCATGCTAACATCAGAAGATGTTAATACTGCATGTGCAAACCAGATCCAGACCACTTCTGTATATGTTGTAGAGGTGGGACTAATCTCACTTTTACCATCTGAAAGTCAGGCAATGAATCTCAAATGGTCAGGTAGGCTCCTGAGCTGTATCAATAGGCAGAGGTAAAGCACTTCATAGTGTGATTCATCCAAACCTAAGACAGGTGTCTAAGAGAAGGGAGGCGTACCTCCCTCGGAGCATGCTCATCTCTCTGCCTGTGCTCTAGAGAGAGTGCAAGTGACTCACTTGCAGGTGGATCCCACCAAAGCAAATGGCATGTTATTTTTGCCACAGGATCACTGCCGTACTCAGTGCTTACTAAATCTTACTTTTCAGTATCTTCTCTTTTTATGCTTTCCCTGTAATGTATAGGCCTCTGCATTACTTCACTGTGTGCTATTGAATATAGCATAGAACACAGATTTATTCATTTTCAGTGGGACTTTCTAAGGTGCTCAGGTGCAGCATTTTAGCTCTTTACAAACACCGATTAATATCTTCAAAGATCTGTCATGAAAGGAGGCAATATTATTATGATTTCATTTTGCAAAAGCAGAATTAAAGCAGCAAGATTAAAGCCATTGGAAGCTTCCCTGCACTGTGGGTGTGCACAGACTGATTTTTCAGTGCTTACAGCACTATACAGCATTTTGGAAGTGTGAGACGCAGTTTGTTGTGACCTGGATTGCAGCTGTGAGAGCCTACTGACTTCTGCAAACCATGCTTCGCTAGGCCCTGTGTTTACCACTATGAAAAATAAAAAACTTTTATTCCAGTTAACACTGTTAGTAGCAGCTTTATTCTGGGACACATACGACTCTGGAGTGCCTGCAGTAATGCCACTTGAGTTTATGATGTGGGTTGCCCTACAGTCTGTAAGTTGTCATTCATCCAATTTAACTGTAAACGCATTATTTCTGTCACTGCATACCCATTTTAATCCAGGATCTGCAATGCTGGTGCTGCAACACAAGCCCCTGAGCCTTAGCAGACAGCAGCCTCCTCCATTGCACAGTTATAACAAATTCCCACAGTACAGGCCATTCTTTGCCCCATGTAAGACAGGGAGTCCAGAGGGGAAACCATGGGATTTCACAACCAGGTCATTAAAAGAGCTTATGGTAATATTCAGAAGGAGGCTGGAGTAAGGTTTCACAAAAAAATTGAAATTATTTTTTCATTCTTGATTTTGCAAATGTAGGTTTCTTCTAACAATTTAAAAACATTGTCATAAAGTATTTTGAAAAAGTCACCAACTGGGAAGGGAGAGGTGTCTGAATGAAAGCTCTGCCTGGGTCATCAACAGTGCTAGGTACTGTAATTGGCAGGTCTCCATCAGCAAAGCTCACGTTCTGGTGGCAATATTGTCATCTCCTGGGCACTAGAGGGGGATGGATACACATACTTTGTTGGTGGATTTCACAGCCGGAGAAACAGTGCTTCTGCTTCTGGTTTCAATTCCAGAAGCTAAAGAAAGTGTTGATAAACCTTTGTCTTGTCATCGGTTTGGGGTTGGTTTGGGTTTTTTTTGGGGGGGGGGGGGGGGGGGGGGGGGGGGTGGTTTTTTTTCTTCCTCTCCTTGGTTTTTTTTTT
>NW_010972631.1:5011872-5058295 GCF_000737465.1 Haliaeetus leucocephalus
GTTTGGGGTTTGTTTTTGGGGGGGGGGGGGGCCGCAGAATTTTCCCTTATCTTCCTCTTGCTGTATGTTCATTTCTACCTCTGCTTCTCCATTGCAATGGGTTATTTCCCTTGACTGTTAAAGGCTGTCTTGCACTTTGCCTTTCCTCCTTCCAGAGGGAGCTCCTGCTTTTGCCCCTAACTTCTGCTCATGATCGCTCACCTCTCCTGTTCCTTTCTTCCTCTTGTACCTTCACAGCCTCCACTTTCATATGCAGCTTAATTACATTAGATACAGATTCTTACTCTGTTCTCAGCAAGACAGTAGTATCTCAGCCCCTTTGAACAGGTTATCAAGCAAATTATTATTAACAGTCATGCTCTCTCTGTGATCAGGTCTGTGAGATAAGAACTGTTTAGTTACATAGAGCTTTAGCTCAAGGTTGTTGAGTTTTTTAATTGTGTACATACTAATGAAGATGTGTTTTGTTAAAGACCTGAAGGATTGAATCTTGTATTCAGAGCACAGTGAGGTGAGGTCCATGAGTATCAGATCTTGTGGGAGTTCCCTTTGAAGCCTAGTATTTGCCTTCATGGTAGAAGGTAATGCCATCTTGAAAACCCAAGGTGTTGACCACGATCTTCACTGTGGAGTGGTAGGCATTCTTTTCAGACAGCTGGTAACATAGACACCCATCAAGCTAAAAGAGTAGTCAGCAAATACAGGATTGTCATCGGGGTGAGCCAAGCCATGGGAACTGTTGGCACTGTGCCCTCCAATTCAAAGGAAGTTGAATTGAAGCCATTGTATGCACCACCACAACCTTGAAGATAAAATCAGAGACCTTGGAGAAGATTTTGATAAGAAGTAAAGCTTCAAGCAGAGACTATCTGATGTGCTCTGAGTAGCCTGAAATTCAGGCTATTGAATCGTGAACCATGTCCTTGGTTCAGGTTGTTGGTGATTCACTGAGCAGGCCTTTAGCTTATGAAGGTAAACTGGGCACTACACAGAAATTAGCTCTATTAATAAGCTGCTTCTGTCCCACTCTTCTGCTTTTTTTGATCTCCCTTTTTGCTCCAGTCTCTAACCACCCATGACTATTTCTCATTTTACATGTTTTCTGCACTTTTCACCTCTATGCAAAATTCCTCACTGCTCCCACTGAGCTGAGGGTGTTTCTTCTCTCTGCTCTCTTCTACCCAGCAGTGGGAGCACTGAGATCAGAGCAGGGATCTTCTTCCCATTCTCATCACAGAAGCTGCTGCATGTGCAATGCCTCCCGCTCACGCAGCCCTGGCCTGCGCTGCGCTGTCACCTGTGCAAGTGGAGCATGTGTAGTAGCCAGAAGGTAGAAGCTGTCAGGACTTCTGAGGTGTCCGAAAGAGACAAACTCGTATGTCTACTACCATATGGTGTTGTCCATACCAAATGCACAAATACAGTTTTGGGATGTATACTGCTTGGGCGAGTCTTGAAAAGAACAGACGAAAAGCAATCTCTGGAACTAGTGTTTCCATTCACTAACACAAACAACTAACCATGGAATATCCTGTTACTATGCACCACTTGATCTGTGGCAGTACTGTTGAACCATTTTAACAAAAACCTACTGAAAACTGCTAGTCTGAAGGCTTTCAATGGAAAATATCAGTCCAAAAAGCTTAATTTCTGAAAGGTTTGGTTAGCCTGGAACATAGGAAGGTGTATTGTATTTACTGTAGAGGTCGTTACTTCCATGATCACCAGTACCCGGGGGCTTAGTTGGTTTGTCTTGTTTAGGATTTACTTCTTTCCCTTTATTTTTATAGTTTATTCCTCAATTACCAAAGTCGGGAAAAAATGTGTGGTATTTAGTCAAAACGGGTAGGTAGGAAACTCTTCTTATTATTTAAATGTCTTTTTTCCTTGACTGACTTTCTTTTAAAGTCCTTTGAACATCCATCTCTGTATGTACACGTGTTGATGTGTGTGTGTGTATATATATGTGAGTTCTTATGATTTTAGCTTGACTTTCTAAGGAAGCATGAATTAAGCTGTTATACTCTTTGTCTTCCTCCTGTCTGTCTACCTGCCTGTCAGTCCCCATTTGGTGAATTTGAGCCCGCTTGCCAAACAAAACTAGATTGGACTCTCTACTGAAACAACTCAGAGATTAATTCCTCTAAGTTTCATGGAAACCATTGGGAGAGGAATGGGACAGGAAAGAGATACAAATAGCTTCCCTTGCTGCAGCTAAAGTATGCGCTCAATGGTTTTTTTATCCTGACGGATGACCAGTCAGGACACACAGCTTGGCGCCAACCCCAACACGTGCTGCCCCTTCTCCAGCCAGACAGGAGACAGTGAGATGTTGTGGGGCATGCTACAGCACACACGGAGGTGGAGACGTGGAACTCTTGCAGCGAGAGATGGAGGAACAGATTGTACGCATCTGTAGGAAACCGTATTTCAGCATTTCTGCTGTCAGAGGAACATCTACCATCTGTTTGGAGGGAAGTGAGGGTAATTATAAAACAGTGCAGGGAGGGCTAAAGGGCAAAGGTCTTAAATATGTAGGAAACTGGGCTGCATTAGTTCTGCTGTTTATGGCATAGCATAGTAGCTTTCAGCCTTTGTTATTCCCATTGTAGAAACAATTCTGAACAGCGGCTGTTGTGTAGTCAACAAATTTTTTAATCATATTGTTCAGTTTCTTAGTCAGGGAAGGACTTTGTGAATAATGGAAGAGGGATTTAATGCCCACAATTTACAGCAAGACTTAGAAAAGGAACCTATAAGAAAGCAGTTAATAAGGGGGAGCTCTATCAAGCAATTACAGCCAAGGACTAGAGTTCTCAGTGGAACAGAAAAGGGGCTGGGATCGGGGAATGACATCCCAGGAAAAGAAAGGATTTATACTGATTTTACCATTGATCAGCCTTTTATGTATCTGTTCATCTTCAATTGGTGACGCACTGAATACAATTTGCCACTGCCCCTTTTCCTGAAAGCAAAAACTTCTGGAAAGCCAAAAGCATATAGTATAGTTTTAAACAGCCATAAAAATGCTCACTAGAAATAATACAGTTGAACCTAGCACAACTGGAAAGAATTCTGGTGCTCCTAGACAGTCTTTGAATACGTTAGACTAAAGGTTTTTGAAAGCACACAGAATTATGAAATGCTTAGATTTCTCTGCTTTTAATTCTAAAATGTTACAAAATTACTTCATCATACAAAAAATATATATGGCTTACAAAGATGCATCAATGATTTGTTTGAAATGTGTTTAGCTCACAAAATCCTCCCATCTCTTCAAAAATAGGTATTTGAGAGCACAGATGTCATCTGTTTTCAAAGCTAGTCTGGCTTGATATGTAGGGTTTCTCGAAGTAATACATTTAGGGTGGCCTGTCCTAGGATGGGCCTGAAGAAGAGCTCTTCAATAGCATCTGCACTGATGTCTTGAAGAGAGGTGATTAGCTGAAGAATCCAAGCAAACCTGCCTAGGTTTCTGTGGAACATTGTTGAGATAAACTCCATCAATGCTTGCTGAGCTTCCTGCTGCAGTGTTTGTACATAGGGGAGACATTTTAGGACATGGCATCCTGTGAAAACAAAAAGTAAAATAATAAATCTTGAGTAAATGCTTTTGTTCTGTGCCCTTCATAATGATGAGTGTCTGGCTTTCTAGCTTATAGTACTACTTTCTCTAGAAAACAATAAAAACTTTCTAAACATACTTTTTGGAAAAAGAAGATATGTCTAGTTCAATAATTTGAAGGAACATTGAGCAGCATTGTAGGCACATTGGAATCTAGCCCATTACATTAAATCCAGCTTTGAAATGGTACCAGGAAATAACTTTCACTCAGTACAGATGGAGAAGCAGCTTTATAGTGTTGTCTACCCACCAAATGATGCTGAGACCGTAGTCTGAGTAGGTGGAAACATTCCAGCTCTAATCTAAAATAGGTAGGTAACATCAGGAAGATAGAGGGGGTGGTTTGGAGCAGCAAGCAGGCTGGCAGTCTAAAGACATAGGTTTCCAGTCTCCCCAGCCCCATCTCCCTCCTATTGTTGCCTCTGCTTGCTAGACTTAGCTGGGGCACTGTGGTTCACCATGCTATCTAGCTATCTTCATTTACAGACTGAAAAGAGCATAAAGGTTCTCTGTGAGATGTATCACGACCCACAGGAGTAGGGTAGATAATTTTATTTCCTGGTTTTGTACTCCCTTTCCTCAGCCATTTCTGAAGAGGGAGAGGTCTCTGCTCTGTAGAGCCGTGGTCTGGACCCTCAATCCCATACCTCCCACAGCACGTGACTTCAAACCTGCTAGCTCGCTGAGGGTCTTTGTGGGTGCCAGGGCTCAGTTCAAAGGACACCCCGTGTTTAGCCTTTGCCTCTGGTGGGATTGCTTTGTCATGTAGCTCTCAGCAACCTGTTGCCTCCTGTCCTCACCACCTGAGGATGACACCATCTTTTCCTGCCTAGAATTGCTGCAGTCTGGACAGGGGTAGCATGAATCCCCAGGTTTTGAGTTCTGCCTCTCCTGCCTCCCATGTCTTATTTTAACCCATCTCCCAGCACACACTCCAGGCCTGTTCAGCATCTTTTACAGTGACCAACCCCATGCCTCCCTGGGATGGGATCTGAACAGCTTAGACCAGAGAGTCTTCCATATAGGAACATTCATTTAAGTGTGGGAGGTTCTGCCTTCTTGCCTAGTGCCCTGTACTACGGCAAAACCAACCACGCTGGGTTTTCTTCAGTCTGTGGCTGGCTGCCCTTTCTCAGTATTCAGCAGCTCTCTTCCCAGACATCACTGCCAGAGGAAGAGAAGCCTCAGCAAAGCCTGCAACTGGGCTAGCCAGAAATGAAGGGTTTGGAAAAGTCATCTTCTCCCCCAGGATTACCACCAGCTGCAAGCTGTGAGGATGGTTCCAAGTGTTAGATTTTTCACGGAAAGGAAGTTGTCAAGATTTTATATATTCAGGATGAAATTGCAATTGCTTATATCCCTTCAAATTTGCTTAATTTCCCCATTTGGTCTTCTTTTATATGTAATCAAACACTGGCTTTAATTTACAAATAATGAGAAACTTCTTGTTCTGAGATCTGTTGTAATAATATTCAGTGAAACACATATTTCCAGCTGAACTGTAAACCTCTTAAGAGTGTCTTTTTTTAACAGAAGTCCTGTCACAGCCTTGATGGAGTTATTTTTTTATATATATATGTGTGTGTGTATATATATATAACTCCATAAACATATATATATGGCACTGATACAATAACAGCACTGTTTTTCATGATTCCCATCTCTTCGCTGTTCTCATTGCTTTTCAGACAATTGTCAAAAGCAGCAAGAGCAGTTTCACCTCACTCTGTGCAGTTCATGCGTGGCGGGACAGTCCTACCTGCTTCTTCCTTTGACTTATTGCTTGGGTCCTAGAGAAGGTCTTGCAGCCGGACCCTTCACCCGTACACACATTGACCTCTCCGAAGCCACCTAGCCAAAGCATCCTGCGAAAAGCAGGGATGGCAAGATGTTCTGGAGAATCTGGATTCAGCTGATGCAAGGCTGCCCATTTCCCCTCAGGGGCTGGGCACATGCTTTCTCCTTCGCAGGTTCTTGCTGGTCCAGATGTGGTCGATCAATGACCCAGCCAGAGCCTCCCGCACAGAAGTACTGTCGGAGGACTTACACTCCATGCTGCCTGCCACCCTGTCCCCAAAGGGATTTTTTTATGATAGTAAGCACAATCTCTATACCACAAGAGATGACTCAGGGCACAAGCAAAGCTCTGCCGTACTTGTTTGTCATGCTTCTTGCCCAAGCACTGTCCTAGCTGTGCTGCTACAGCTGCATTTCTGGGCACCCTGTTGAACTCCAACTCATAACCCAGCTCTGGACTGCTCTGTGCTTCATCCTTCCCCTTTGCCTCAGCCAGTTTTGGTGGTCCCAACAGGAATAAAACATTCAGGGTGGGAGCCCACACGAGGTAATCCATGATCCAGCAGAGGGTTTAGTGTTGTCGCTGCTGGTGGCAGCCTGAAATCCTCTTAGCACTGAGGCCTGCAAAATATTAAGGTTTGGCCAAACATCAAGCCAAAACTAAGAGGGCAGCTGAAAATGTGCTGCATGTATGTAGAGAACATTTTCTGAGTTTGGTGGAAAGTGTTCAAAAACTCTTAAAAATAGTAACTGTGAAACGGACAGCTGTACAGATTTGTTTGCAGCAAAACAGGTAGAGAAAGGGTGGTTTGGGCTGTGTATAAGCCCTGAGTACCTGTTTCAGCCCAGAGTTAGACTGTGAGTCTTTGTTTCATCTGGAGTCAATCTAGGCTTAACTGAAGTCCTCCCAGCTGCCTTCTGCAGCCTGTGGAGAAAGGCACCTCTGCAGAATAGGGTCATCCCACCTAAGAACTAGGGAGTCCCCCTGAAACTCTGGACAGTGTCTGCACAGCATGAAGGGTTGCTGGGCTTCTCATACGGCCCCCTGGGGAAGTAGCAGGCATTAGAAGGCACAAAACCAGAACGTAACACTGCTTCTGCTGCTTTCTCCTTAAGTGAAAATCGCATTTTATCCACAGAGATAATAAAAATGCCTGCTAGTTAAACTGTGTAAGCCATTGCAGATGAGGGATTTCTCCTCTTAGCATCACCCTGGATATAACCGGTCATTTCTTTTAGCCTGATTTTATTGTGAAAAAAACTGAGAAAATAACTTGCACTGAAACAAACTCCACTGGTTTGATGCTGTGGCATAGGCACACGAGACAATACCAAACATCTGGATGACATTACATCTCAAGAATCAGAATTTGAATCTTATTGGAAACAAATATAAAGTCACTACAGCCTTTGAGCAGCCTATAAACATTTCACCACAAGAAATATCACGGAATAACTGAAGCATTCAAGTATCCTTTTGGTGCAGTCCCAAGTATAGCATGCTGCTGACAGAGCAGCCAACAGCAGTGATTGCTGTGGAAGGAGACGGAGATCTGAGCCAGAGCAAACTGGAGTCAATAAGTCTTTCCATTTACTTTAGTGGACTTAGAGCTCAGCTTTTAATGACTCACACACTCCGTGGTGCTGACCTAGGCAACCTTCCTTCCTAGAGGCTGAACTTGGCACCAGAAGTGAGAGGATGCAATCACTAGTCTGAGTTTGCTCCGTGACTGCAGTCCCATGTAGAGATACTAAAGGATACACAGATAAATATATAAATAAATAAAAGCTGTGTAACCTCAACACAATATCCTTTTGCCTCCTTGATGAAAATCAGATGATAGAGATTATTTTATCTTCTCCAGTGTTCTTGCTATAGAGGAAGTCTTTGTTAAAATACTTCTAATACTCACATCACATACCCATGTACCATCTCTCCTTTGCTGTATTATGGGTGAGGCCGCTGTATTACCTTTGAACTGGAAATCAGTTTCAAGTGGCATGGTTAATTCTTTATGACTTAAAATTTGTTTAATAGAAGCTGTTTTGGCTTACAGTGGGTGACCTACTGCACACATCCAAGGAACCTAAATAAACTACTTCAGGCAGAAGATCATTAAATTGTGGAATATGGATTTTTGAGAACATTTAGCTATATTAATAGAAAAGAGTAAAACTAAGCATTTGTCTATACACAAATGAAAATGCCAAATGTCCTTCTAGGCACATAATCATCTGTGTAATTTCCAGGAGGACTTACCAGAATTAAAAAGAATAATTCCTTTAAGATAGGCATATTCTTTTACACTTATGTCCAGGTCCCAGAATTTCCACAATATATTCTTCATCTTCTGAACTTCTGCTAAAGATGCTCCCAGTGACGAGCTGCCCAGTTCATTGCTAGCTGTCAAAGACTGATTGAGGAGGATTTTTTTCAATAAACTAGGGGCTGAAATCTCTCTCAGGTCAAAATCCACCCCTTCTTGTGCCATGCCCAGGACAAAAAGAGGGGCCCAGTTCTGCTGTATGAGGACAAGCTGGTCCTCCCAAGGCACGTGATAAAAAGAAGGCAAGTTTCTAATAAAAGTTAAAGTCTTCAAGAGCACTTCAGAAGCTCTTCTGCACGTGACTTCTGGTGTTTTCAGGACAACTCTCCTCCTGTCCATACAAGAGCAGCCCTTGCTTCCCGTGGAGCGGTGAGGACCACGATCCTGCTGGTGCCACTTGGTCTCACTTCCACGTTCTTTGTTAAGGCTCTGGTACAGGATGCTCTTACCATGGTCCGTCTCCCACTGATGTTTCCCAAATTTCTCAGCTGGCAGCTCGGTAGCCATAGAGCCAGCATTCCCCGCGGTGGGCGACAGTGCACGTGGAGCTATGCACCAACAGCAGGGGAGAGCATTTCTGGCACGCAGCGAGGTGCTGCCTGCTTTTTATATAGACAGGCGGCTGAGAAGTAATATGACCCTGATCTGTGAAGTTACCTTGAACTTTATTTGCACCAGCCTGTTTCGAATGAGGCAGGGCCGCTGTGAGCCGGTGACAGTCACCTGTTGAGGATTTCTTGGCTGGGCAAAGGAATGTGAGCAATCCAGCCGTTAGGTGGGAACAAAGCATAAGTTTACAAAACGCTGGAGCAGACAAGGACGCTGTGTCCTTGTACGCTGGGAAAAAGGAAGATAAGAAGAGCTTGACAAACAACACCTGGATGCTGAAGAATGAGATAAGTGACTGCTGGACACCTCGTGAAGAAGCTTGCACAGCCAATAGAGGATAAGATAGCGTCGCGTGAAACGGGGTATTGTACCAATTAGAGTATTGTATAAGGCGCGTGCACAAGCGCATAAGGTATATAACTGTATCAAACGTTGTAGTAAATGGACTTTACTTGATCACATTGGTCTGTGTGTGATGTCCCTCCACAACAGTCACCCACTGCCACCGCCACGGAGGGTCTCTGCTCCTGCCACCAGCAGCAAAGGCCAGCTGTAGGACACGCACCACCAGCCCAAGGGGAGTCTAGTGAAACCTCTGACACCGTAAGTGAAGAAGGAACAAGTTGCCTCTGGTTTTATTGATACGCTGACCTTGCCCGCTAGCTAATGCTCTGGAGCACACAGAAATACATTCATACTTACGAATGACGCTGTGGGAGCAGTCCCTTGAGTAGACACTTTTATTTCGCATTAAAAGGAGTCACCTGAAGGCGCTGTGGATGCCTACCGTTACTTTTCACGGAGCACTTAACGTGTTCGTACTTTACACTGTAGCTAATAGGATGTGACACCTATGTCAGGAAGCTCATGGGTGAAAGTTGCGGGGATGGAAATCCCATGTATAGGAATTATTTCACGTTCCTGGGAGATTTGAGAGAAACTTCAGAGAAAGCCAGCTGCCATAGCTCATGACAGTGTTATATCATCTCCTTCATTTCACGTATGATAATTTCAAACACAGAACACGCAGACTTCTCCCAGACTTGCCGTGTAATTAAATATTCTTCATACAAGCTGTGGAAATGAAACTGATGAAGAAAGAGAGAAAAATGGCAATTCATACTGGTGTGTGTGTGAATTTTTGTAGCAGAGCAAGAGCTGAGTGATAGAATTGTCAGGATTCTTCAGTCAGCATCAGGGAACATTAAGTAGCTGGAATGCAAGGAACTCAGCCTTCATAAGAAGAAACTGATACTTCAAGTTTTCATTACTTCGCACTCTCTTGCTTGTTTTTATATAGGGGAAGAGGTACTAAGTTTTTTCACTAAGCATAATGTTTATGCATTCCTACCATCTAGGCTCTCAGGACATCTTAACAAAAAATGAGCATTAAAAACAACAGCTCCAAGAGCTACTTCTGTTAGATCTCCAAGCCTTAGATGTGTAAAGGCTATCCCATCAGATGAATAGCTGCAAATTTGTCCTTTGCTACAACTGTTTGATTTTTCCATGCTGGGCCATTTTAAATTTTCCTTTTTTTTACATCTCCATGATATTTATGTTGCAAAATTTTCCCCTTCCGAGGAGATAAAAAGTGGAGAAAGAGATGACTGCTCCAAAGTTGAGCAATCTAGTGCTGCTGAGGTGCAACTACCACTAACTGCAGTGAAAGTCACGGGGCACTGAACACCTGATGGGATTTGCTTGTCCATCTCTCCATCCATTCAGCAGCTCTCTACTGTTGTCCATCGCTGGGGTATCAAAGAGCTTTTTAGGTTAAAAGTGGCACAGCAACAGGGAAGTCCCGTTCTTCTTATTCTCACTGTAAAATTCTCACTGGGCTGAGGTTCAGTGGAATGAACTCCAGTTGCAGGGCTAATGCCATCTGAGGTTCTGTGTGAGTTACATAGATTGGCTAATGGCCATACTAGAAAGAGAGACTGAGCTTGCTAAAATCATTCTTACACAGAGTTTGCTTGTGAAAAGAAGTCCTGTCTCCTAATTGCTGGTGAGCATGGTAGTGTTTCAGTAATCTAGGTAGGAGAGTGACCTCTGATAAACCCAACTCCTTCAAGGAAAAAAATTTTTTACTTCAGCTGAAATCAGCACCATTTCACAGTTCACCATCATTTCACCCTCATAGTTCATGTCATCATTTCACTGTTCCTATTAATTGTGCTTATTAAAGTTCTAGTCCAGATTAAATTGGTTCCTTTCCTACTTTTTTTTTTTCCTGAGATCTTCATTAGTCATATGCAGAGACTCCTGATATCAGTAACATATGGTATTGGATACCATTTCTATTTATCATAATTGATTTCCTTTGATTGTATATAGTTCTAAGAGGCAGAAGCAAATGATATTTTTCTAACAGGAATTCCTGGTGTATTATAATAGCTTTATGACTGTTTACCAAAAATACAGCGTAAAGGTTACTGCCTCAGTACAACTGCTAAGAACACATCATCAGCTTTTTCTGAGAGAATGATTACTTAGAATTATGAGTCAATACTGAATTGCAGGTGAAACTGATCCTGGTGGTCCTGATTCAAAATTGTCTGAAATGAGCTCTCTGTGTGACCTGCTTTTCTCAAATATAGAGGGCCAGCAGCTAAATTTAGCTCTATGCTCATAAATTAGACAATAGTTATTTTTTTCTTTATAAATCTTACCTATACAATGGTTGAAGCTACATGCACCTAGATATCAAGCAGCTACAGTCTTCTTGCTACAGTAGCAATGCTTCTTACTTTCAAATGTTGAGAAAGTTTACTGTACAAAAAACAATTTTGGGATATGAGAAATCCCCACGGACTTTTATCTATTTTAGCTGTTCTAGCATGGTGGTTTGAGAACAGTAAGACACAGTCACATCATTGTTATTTTTTCTGTTTTGCATTTATATATTTTTTCAATCAACAAAGCACACACACCCACAAATACCCGCTGCCACCACATTCTCTCTGAAACCATCAGAATTGCTCCTCCAGCACAAGTGCCACCATTTGGACAACTGAAAAATGTATCCTAAGTCCACACACAAAATTGCTACAGACAGCTTGTGGATAGTCACATCATTGCTGGGAATTGTCCTTCTCCGAGCAAGGCTGCCATCCTCCATCTCTCCCATAGGTAATGGTTTTTTGAATGCCTGTATATTACTGTTACAAGTAATATATACTCAATATAGCTCTTCATCTTTGTTGTTTAGGTGATTCACTGTCCTGGTTTCAGCTGGGATGTAGTTAACTGTCTTCCTAGTGGCTGGTACAGTGCTGTGTTTTGAGTTCAGTATGTGAAGAATGTTGATAACACTGATGTTTTCAGTTGTTGCTCAGTAGTGTTTAGACTATAGTCAAGGATTTTTCAGCTTCTCATGCCCAGCCAGGGCACCTAACCCAAACTGGCCAACAGTGTATTCCATACCATGGGACGTCCCATCTAGTTTAGGAACTGGGAAGGGGGGGAGGGGGAGGCGGGGAATCGCCGCTCGGGGACTGGCTGGGTGTCGGTCGGCGGGTGGTGAGCAATTGCCCTGTGCATCATTTGTACATTTCAATCCTTTTATTACTACTGTTGTCATTTTATTAGTGTTATCATTATCATTATTAGTTTCTTCTTTTCTGTTCTATTAAACCGTTCTTATCTCAACCCAGGAGTTTTACTTCTTTTCCCGATTTTCTCCCCCATCCCACTGGATGGGGGGGAGTGAGTGAGCGGCTGCGTGGTGCTTAGTTGCTGGCTGGGGTTAAACCACGACATTCACACATGATGCAACCTTTTTCCTAAAATCCCTGGATTTCTCAGGTTTGCAAAAGCTGTCTGCTAGGCATAGATGGTCCCAGGCTTCTACCCTCTCTGACCAGTGTGCAGCGGCAGGGTCAGTGTAATGAAGTCAACAGGAGCTGAA
Organism: Haliaeetus leucocephalus; assembly: GCF_000737465.1. Classification (NCBI taxonomy): domain Eukaryota; kingdom Metazoa; phylum Chordata; class Aves; order Accipitriformes; family Accipitridae; genus Haliaeetus; species Haliaeetus leucocephalus. Next base: position 5,024,141 of record NW_010972631.1, read on the forward strand.
GGATATTTGTTACTGTATAAATATCCGGTGACTTATGCACATTCTTAAATATTCAAAAGTATAGGACATGTAGTATTTTTGGCTCTTAGCCCATAGCCTTAATTCGCCTAATAGAATACTTGGAAGGCTGAAGAGACTTGTCAGATAATATAGGACCTTAAGTGGCCATCTCGTCCTTACCTTGGCAGTAGCCAAACGTGAGTCCTTCAAGGAAGAGTGTAAGATATATACCACTCTTCTCATGAGTACTTTTCTTGCCTTCAGTCATTTGCAGCTTAGGGAATTCCTGAACCAGAGTGATTTTATGCATTTAATAACTCTCAATTAATTTCTACCCTATGATCTCATGCAGTCTGCTCCTGAAGCCACATGAATACCCACATCAGCCTATGTCAAGGAGCTCTGTGGATGCTGTACATGAGACAAAACTTGATCAAACCTGACATTCGCTGGATTTGGTGCTTTCTTGCTCTTGTACTGGGGAAAAAAAAAGGAATCAGTCAATCCCTATTCACCGTCTCTATAGCTTTCTCTATTTTATAAATCTCAGTAAGACTACCACAGTCTTCCTTTGTCCAAACTAAAGAGATGTAGCTTCCAAAATTGTCCTTTCTTTAGAGTGGTACCATGCCTTTGATCATCTTGTTACCCTTCTTTGAACCTTTCTTAGCCCTGTATCTTTTCTAAGATATTCTTTAAGGGGAAGTGGAGAAAGTATCAGAACAGGACACGGTATCTAGGACTTAGGTGAGCATGGATTTATACAGGGACAGAATGAAGTTCATTGTTTTGTCTTTCCCAGAGGTCACTCCTGAACACTGAGCTGTTGTTGCCATGAAACTGTCACAGCCCCAAGTTTTACTCCTGAGTGATAGTCATCAGTTCAGAGGCTCTCATCTTAGTCAGGAGTGGAGTCGGGGGTGTTTTATCTTATATGCACCTTTTCCCATATATATATATATATACACTGAATTATCATTTGACACCTAGCTGATGATTTTCATAAAGACCTTCTGCAATTCTTCTGACAGCCCTAGTCTTCCTCTGAATAATTTTGTATCATCAGCAAACATTCGTATTCTGAAACTTTGAAGGCACTGCTCTTCAGAATAGTTCACTCAATGCTGTGAGTTGTTTAAAAGACTATCATAATTCAACTATGGGGCAGAAAATCTGACATTGTCCTTGCAGCAGTGTCTATATATACAAGTACATATATGTTGGACTATACGCATTGGTGCACAATGTATATAGTAACTAAGTTATTGCTAAGCAGTGATGTGAGCTCTCCAACTTTCTTAAAAGGTGAGACTGGAGGCAGATGCATTTCTGGAGGAGAAGAATCTTCCACTATTATTTCATATGGGCTACAAGAAGGAAACACCTTCCTAGGAAGCTGACAGCAGCCTTTCTGAGGTCATCCTGTCACACCAGTCTGATACATGCACATATTCCTTGATTCAGTGATCTTTTATCTCTCTGGTCTCCAGTACAAACATTTAATTGGCCTATAAACATCTATATGACTTCAGAACAGGATTTTTTTCTAGGAGTTTTATACATTTTGTTTTCTGGGAGGAGTTGAGTGAATCTCGTGTCACTGGTACTTTTGAGGACACCTGACTTCACTAACAGCCTTAATGATGACAAAAGGAGCCAGTAATAAAACCGATATCTTTCCAGAAGGGCTCCATCTCCTCCTTGTCCCAAGGTGCGCACCACTTTTCCTGAGCAATAAAGGTATTCCTTTCTCAACCAGAGGAACCGAGAGCTACCATTGAGAAGTATAATCTCCAAGTTAAAGCCTGCTCAGCTTTGAAACAAGCTCTGAAACAGTCCCTTTAGCTTATGCTCCAACAGGTAATGCCATGGCAAACTAGGATTTGGCCCTTATATCTGAAACAAGGGTGTGTAAATTATAAACCCAGTTAATTTAAACACATCTAGCTTATCTTGAAGGTCAGTGGGTGAACTTTTCAAGTGATTGAAGTTAAGCATGTGCTTGAAATACTTTGCTTGATTAGGTCTGATAAAATCAGCATCTTTTTCATGATAGCCATTTGAATAGAAGTAGCAAATTAATAGAGAGGCAGCTGCCCCCGGAGGCCCTGCAGTGAAATGTTGTCTACCACTGAAACTAGGCCTGTTTTAAACTTGCCTCTGGTGACCAAGTTAGAGGAAAGGCAGATGCCTCTCAACTTCTGCCCCACATCTTGACATGAAGTAGGAGCTCAGAGAAGCCCCCTTCCTAAAAGCCTACCCCAGGCATCTACATTTAACTCATGTTCTGCTGTTCTTTGTTTCCAAACACACTGGAGCAGCATTTAAAGTGACTTTTTGGCAGGTGCTTGTCACTGGCTGAAGAAGGGAAAGTGTTTGTCTTCATTTTAGACCAAGGACTTTTTGTTAGAGACTTTATGCTGTCTGACCATACTTTAGCTGTTGCAAATGTGAATGCAAACATACATGCCATCTGGAGCTATAACCCAATCTGAGACTAAAATATTAGTACAGATCATAAATAATCAGCTCAGTGATGCTCCTCGGGCAGAAGATCGGATGACAGAGGAACATATTTCTTAACTCTTCAGCTTCTTATGAATCTAAAGCAGCAATGGATTTCCATCTATGCAAGTGCATAAATAAACCCAAAAGGGCTTTCATGGTTGTTTAAAACAAACAAAAAACAGTTGGACAAGTAAACTCTTTCCATGATTTTTGAACAGCTTTACCCTGCCTCTCAGTAATACGGGGTCAGAGCCTTCTTCACCTAAAAGCAGTCATCACTTTGCAGTTGCAGCAGAGCTGTGGCAGACACGCTACTACTGGGTCATTTCTCCCTTGGTTAAAGTAGTGTATGGAAAGGGGCATGAATCTGGAGATGTGAGTAGGCTTTAAGCTGCCCAACATCAATCGTTTGCTTTCTTCATACTAGAAAAATTGGTGAATTTTTATAAGGGTAAATTGGCAAATTATTATAAGGGCACCCCTGGGGGGGGGGGGGGGGCTGTAGACATTATAAAATAAACCAGAAATGACCTCGTGCAGATTGTGCCATTTTTCTATGGCTCCCCCACCAAGGAGATAGTATTTGTACAGTCACCCTTATCAGCACTGGGACAGGCACCATCTGTCATTTTAAATATAGACACATATACCATTTACTATTGCTCAGCAAGTGGAAAATGCTGGAAAGCAAGGTAGAAAATGGGCACAGTTTTGAAAAAGCAAAGTTAGAAAATGCCCCTGGCTAGCAATACCGTCTCCAGAGTGGCACTGCAAAGGTGACTCTTCCCTTCAGCCCCCTCCCCTGCTGAGAAGAGCGGTTGAGATGATAAACATTTTAACATGGTATGGAGCCTACTATCATATTAAACTTAAGTCTGTCTTATATCATTGAAGATAAATGCCTAATCTAGTGATTAGCACTCTATAAATACCACAGATTAGCAAGTGAAGTTTAGATAGCAGATTAGATACGTGGTGTATATCTTCAGACCTGTCTTTACACATTTTATTTATGATAAAATGAGCAAGGTTGTAGCAAGTAATCTGTGGTCCAAAAAACTAAATCTCAAACACTTCCATTTTATTTTGAAATATATGAGGGGCGACTAACTTCTACCAAAGGTGTAGGACTAATGCATTGAGTTTTCCCTGTGACAAAATTAACATGCCCGAACTTCCCTCCCTGTTTGCCATAGGATAACTTCTCTATCAGTGACTCTTAAATTAAATATCTATCTATTCAGATTGGGGGAAGAAAAGGAAGAAAACAGCTCTATCTCAAAATTTGGATTTTCTTAGAGCTCAGACTACTTAAAAACTGATAGAATAATCTACATCATTTGGGTTTGATTCTTCATAATCAGTTACTGATTATGACTCATGGAGCATGTAGGTACAAATCTCCAAGTGTTCACTCAGATTCTTCATCTGATATTTCCTCACCACATTTTACCCAGAAAAGCCCCATTTCCTCTGTCTGTCTTTGACCATCTTCCCTACGTTGATTGCTGTGACTTTCTTCTACCACACCCCTGCCAAGGAGATACCTGCTTCGTTCTCTCACAGCTGGTTTTCCATCTGATTTGAAGTAAGGGTGGGAAGAGTTCAGACACAGCTGTGGTAGGATCTTATTGCAGATCTATTTCCTTACTATTTCCTAAAGGGGCAGGGACAGAGCAGTTCACAAACCCGCTCCATTCAGGGACTAGGACATCAGGGGATCCCTGGAATTGAGAGGAATAACGAAACCCAGTCCACTTTTGGAGCTTAAACATCTTTGCAAAAGCTGTACATCCAAGTCTAAGCACATCTTCAATTGCGTGAGCTTGAGTTACTTCAGATTTTAGAGATTCTCTGGTATTACATACAATTGATACTCAATCTGTTAAACATTTACCTAACTGGCACCACTGAAGACCAATAAGGGCAAGAGTCTGCCAAACTTTCAGCAATCATTCCTTTAAGAATAGGTTGGTTTGACAAAACTGGGGAAGAAGAAAAGATGTTGTCATATACATGTTGGAAACTGTAAAGGAAATCCTTCTATCTCCATATGTGAGGCTCTATTGTCAAGATTCTTTGGGGAAAGAGCCAGCTTTCTGATAACCATGAAGTCCAGCAGGAGTGAAGAAGAAAACCTTGCCAAAGATCAGTATGGTTTTGAGCAGATAGGATTAGGAAACTAAGGCTAAGAAAATGTGCTCAAACCCAGAGTAAGATGCGGTGCCTCTGTGTAGAAAGAAACGGGATGCTGAGAGAGTAGAAGATCCTGAAACTTTTAAATAGTACAGGTTGAAAACTGAAGGAAGGGAAAGGAGGAAAAGATAAACCTGAGCACATCTAATAAGAGCAGATTATGACGAGATAAATATTATTTCCAGATATTCATATGAAGATGTGAGTTGCCCGTGGAGTCAAAGGTGGACAGAAAACACAAGCATTTCCATGCTGTTCACTGGTAGTTTGAAATACATTCAGACCTTCTTTGGCATCTGTTTCTCTATGCAGTAAATGAATTCTTTGCTCACTCAGTATTGAGATTTCAGTGTTGTGAGATTAGCTGCTGCTTCTCTGGTGTTTATGTTATTCCTGTCACTCTGAAAAACAGCTCTGAGATTTTTAGAAGCAAGCACATTTGCAAAAATCATATTTTTGAAAGAGAAGTCTGGCTCCATTTGTCTCATAAAAGTCTGCACTTAACCACTTTTAAAAAAATACTATTATTTTAAGGTCAGTGGAAACTCCATTAAAGTGTTTCAGGAAATCATCAGATCATTAGAGCAATGGAAATTGAAATGTATGCAATGTACTGATTTCAAACATGTTATAAAACAGTAGGCAAGAAATCAAGTGTGTTCTCTAGTCTTAGTGTAATGTTCTCCTTCAGAACCCACACAACTGAGGAGTGATTTTATCATGCTACATGCCAGTGACTGCTCCTAGCTTGCAGTGACTACCAAAAGGTATTTTTCCTTCAGACATGCCTGCATTGTCACCTCTCAAACTGGCCTTTGGAACTAAGCAGAGACATAGATTTTTCTCCTTTAGCTACCCTGGGAAACACATATATGAGGAGCATTGTCCTCGAGAGAGTGTCTGATACCTACAACTACCACCCTGAAGGGAACAGACACCTTAGAGTCCAGCCATGTACTTGAAATCATGTTCAGAAAGGCAAGATTCGTCTGAAAGCAACTCAGAGTGTTGGAGAATCCAAATCCGTCAGTAGAGCTGCAAGGCTTGTGTGAACATGTAAAAAGAAACAAAAGACCAAGAGAAGCGCATGTCTGCAGAGCGCTTAGGTTAGTGCTCAACAGTCCTTTCACCCTCCCTGATTCCTCCGACAAGATTGGAAGAGCAGTCCTGTAGGAGGGTTCGTCCAACTCAGATGGGCTGAAGCATTTATACCTTCAAGACCTGCTTCCCTTTATAGCTCAGATGCAATGGTGAGGGTCTAAACCTCTCCCCCTTTTCCTCCCTCCTCCTGCCCATATACTCCTTGTTCATTAGGTCAGGCAGGAAAGGTTCTAGCACTTTCTTCCATTAAGCCAGTACTTGATAACATCTGTTGTAGAGATGGGAATCTCCTTTGGACAGGGCTGGAGGGTTTGTCCGTGGTCAGGCAGGTCACAGCTATTCCCATAACTGGCCAAGACCCTTAACAAGCTCTCAGCTCATTGGGAAGTAGAGCTGAGCTGGAAAATGCCCAATCCCAGGATATAAATGTTTCATATTAAACCTCCTATTCTGTACCCTGCTGTCCTGGCTTCGGCTGGGCTAGAGTTAATTTTCTTTCCTAGTAGCTGGTACAGTGCTGTGTTTTGGGTCCAGTATGAGAAGAATGTTGATAACACACTGACGTTTTCAGTTGTTGCTAACTAGTGTTTATACCAAGTCAAGGATTTTTCAGCTTCTCATGCCCAGCCAGCAAGAAGGCTGGAGGGGCACAAGAAGTTGGGAGGGGACACAGCCAGGGCAGCTGACCCCAACTGGCCAAAGGGGTATTCCACACCATGTGATGTCACGCCCAGTATATAAACTGGGGGGAGTTGGCCTTGAGGGGGTGGATCACTGCTCGGGAACTAACTGGGCATCGGTGGGCAATTGCATTTTGTATATTCCAATCTTATCATTATTATTATTATTGTTGTTGTTGTTGTCATTTTATTATTGTTATTATGATAATTATTAGTTTCTGCCTTTCTGTTCTGTTAAACTGTCCTTATCTCAACCCACTAGTTTACTTTTTTCCTGATTCTCTCCCCCACCCCACTGGGCGGGGGGGGGGAGTGAGTGAGCGGTTGCGTGGTGCTTAGTTGCTGCCTGGGGTTAAACCACACCTGATAATCATGTTTTATACAATCTCATAAGTGTGAACAAACGACACAGCTCATTACTTGATCTCATTTGAGACCAGAGTTGGTGGCAACCACACACATGGAGATGACAGGATTTTGGAGGGTACCTGTCATGGTTTAAGCCCAGCCAGCAACTAGGCACCACGCAGCCAATTGCTCGCTCCCCGCCGCAGTGGGATGGGGAGGAGAATTGGAAAAAAAAGTAAAACTCATGGCTTGAGATAAGAACAATTTAATAACTAAAGTAAAATAAAATGTAATACTAACAATAATAATAATAAAATATAATAATAACAATAATAATAACTGTAATGAAAATGAATATAATAATAACAAAAAACCCAAAACAAAAAAACCAACAACAAGAAAATACAAGTGATGCACAATGCAATTGCTCACCACCCACTGACCAATGCCTGAGCAGCTATCTGTGCCTCCCAGCCAACTCCCCCCAGTTTCTATACTGAACATGACATTGTATGGTGTGGAATATCCCTTTGGCTAGTTCGGGTCAGCCATCCTGGCCATGCCCTCTCCCAGCTTCTTGTGCACCTGCTTGGCGGCAGAGCATGGGAAACTGAAAAACCCTTGATTTAGTATAAACACTACTTGGCAACAACTAAAACATCAGTGTGTTATCAACATTCTTCTCACACTAAATCCAAAACACGCTGTACCAGCTACTAAGAAGAAAATTAACTCTATCCTAGCCGAAACCAGGGTAGTACCTCAACCCAGTTCCCAGCATAGTGTTTGGAGAGGCTGCTGGGACAAGATGTACTAAGCTGACCCAACAGGTCCCATCCTGTGGTAGGAGTATTATGAAGCTTTGCGCTGTCACTCTATTTCCAAGACTTCTTTTTTCTCATTCCGTCATTTGACAAATCCAGGTACACTTCTGAGTCCCTGAACGTGCAGATGGATTAGCTACGAACAGGATGATGACCACATACCTGGTACTTCTATGCATGAACCCAGTGACTTTTGATCTGACAATGATCTCCATGAGTATATTATTTATTCTCAGTCTAAGCATCTTAAAGGTAAACCAAACTACCCAGATGTAATTGCAAAATCCAAGGACAGAGAATTATACTCAGCTTGACTTCACAGATAGAAAACAGCTGATAAGAGACCAATATGACAGCTGACTGTAGTTAACCTTTAATTGGGATCCAGCAGCAGCAGCATGTGCTTGCTAAATATGCTGTTTCAAAAGGAAAAATATACATAATCCCATTTTGTTTATGCAACAAGTAAAATTAATGGAAAATGTTAATCTCTGGTCTGACACGACCGTGTTTATCTTATAAAGCCACAGTGCAGTGAGTACCATTTGACACCAAGCCTCAAGTAGGATTGCTTTGATTTTGTCTTTACTTCACACTGTGAAACCAGTGCTTTAATGTCAGCTTTGCAAAGGCACCAAAGTTTGGGGTTTTTTTTTAATAAAATCATCATTTACACATACATGTATTTAAGCACAAGCAGGCCTCTCTAATCAGGTTTTTGCATATGCCTTGCGGTGTTGCAGAGCAGCCCAAGAGAAAGCCCAGGGGCAGCTTTCCCCAGCTAACATCACCTATGACTGATTCCTTCTTGCTGCACCTCTGTCCAGTGATGTAATTCTAATACTAATGTCCTAGTTTATATTTACAAGAGTCATAGGGCACACAAAAAAAAAGGCAAGCTGTGTATCCCCTCCTAAATTTATTGAAGAAGTCCTTCACACCTTCATCCCTGTGTTCTACTGCATGTAGATATTTCAGTCAGTTTGAATGAATAGGATTTCCATGTGAAATGAAAACAGGGCCACAAAGGTTATTTTAGGTAGTGCTGCCCTACAACATAGAGCTAGAAATACAAAACAGGTTTGCAATGACCGCTCTGTGGTGACACAGATGGAATCTGTATTTCACCCCATCAGAGATGGTGGCCAGGAGGACCACCTCCAATAACATAAAAACTTACATGAAAAACATGCACTGGAGAAGATGAGGCGTACAGGTACTAGAGGCTGCCAAGCTAATGGATTTATGCGAAAGAAAACAAGGAGGGAGAGGGGTTTGCAGGTAACCACTCCGAGTAGCATGGATGGAGTAATTGGGCAGGAAGGGAAAGGAGCTGAAGACTGAGGAGCAGAGCTGAGCTACCCAGCACCTCGAAGGGAGAGCGCAGAGCTCACAGACACCCAGAGGAGAGCCTTCAGGCCTCTGAAGGTGGTAGAAACACCCCACAAAAGCATACAGTCAAGCCCGTTTCTCAATGCCTTTTTGAACTGTGCAGGTGCCTGTTAACAGTCATCTCTTAGATGCTGGTGAACTGGAGCCATTTTCTTCTGACACCTATAGCAAACTGCTTTAAAAGGGTGACTCGGAAACGATCCTGGAGGCAACGTTCACAGTTCATAGTTCCGAATTCCTTACAGAATATCGGTTGGTTAGCTGGCCTGACAAGAGGAAGGGGATAATGGACACAACGGCTTGTGGAGTTGATCCCTGGGCTTTCAAACCACACGTTGACGTGGAGTATGTGAAGCAAGAGACAGTCCAGGTACCACAGGCTGACCGGGATGGCGGGAGACCCTCGCGGAGCTCTCCCACCGCGACAGCTCTGCGAGGGGGAGACACCTGGGTTCTCGTCTTGGAAAGCCAGGGAATTACTTCTATCGATCCTCCTTCTCCAAACAGTTCATAAAAATCAGCCGTCGCCCGATTTGTGGCCTCTGTGGAGAGCACGAGCTCACCAGAATGACTGGCAGTCCTAATCTCACAGCCTGATCACCAGCCTCATTCAACAAAGCTAAAAATCTCAGAGACATAAATATTTGGTGAGCAAGTAGCTGACCCAGTGACAAGAGGCATTCATCTTTCCCACCCCTCAGACCAACGCTCGCCTGCCTAAAGCCTTTTATCCGGGTGAAATTTCATCTGTTGCAGAGGAGCTCTGGAAGAGATGAGTCACTGAGAAAGATAAGGTCCTCAACGAGGCCATAAATAACAAAAGCAAATCTAGACAGCTATGTCACCCTTACATTTTAGGCCATTGAATTTGAGCATAATTAAGTACGGCGTGCAGCTAGTGAAGCTCGCCATGCAGCTTGTCACAAAATCAGTGGTAGATTTGAGACTCAAAACCATTTTTCCTCATTCTTTGCCTGGTGCCCTGCCAGCCAGGGCCCTTCGGAGTCCCCGACTGAGCCCCATATTAAATCCACTCATAGTCTTTCTCGCTCTGTAGGACAGATCTCTCCTACTGAAGCTTTATGCATTCGGGAGCCTGTTCTTGTGCTGACAAGCCTGAAGCGGCCCAGCGTCTGGAATACAAACAGAAACACTTTTTGGGCACAATGCCAAGGCCGCAGCACTTGCCAGAGAAGCACGCACCTCCTCCTTTTTATTCCTCTGAGGTAATAAGCTTAAATACAAAGCACCCCTCGAGAAGTTTCCCTGGGCAGCTCTCCGCAGCGCTTCGAAGCACTCCTGTGTGGTTGCAATTGTCCCTAGCAGGAGCAGAACACCCTTTTGTCCTTTCCAGTTCAGTCAACCCTCTCTGCTGAAATTCAGAACCCCCCCTAAAACCAGCAAGTAGCCATCCATCAGCATCACCCTCCTTCGAGCGACGAAGCCAAGATGCCGCATCTTTGAGCGGACACAGGGCGACTCGATTCTGCCTGGTCCTGGGGCTTGCTCAGCCTCTGCTGCTCTTGGGAGCTGGGTGATACCGGGCAGACCTGCGCGGCCACGTGAAGGTGACCTTCTCGTTTAAAGGCACTCTTTGCTGAGCAAATGCAGCTGCACTCAAATCTGGACTTGCCCCTGCCCGCAGGGGATGTTGCAGAGGGTAATAAAAAACCATGACTGCATTAGCCTGGTTGTAGCTGGAAATGTCAGAAGCTGAGATTGAAGCAGCGCGTGAAGGGAGAGGAAGGGCAGGAGGGGGGCACGGGAGGAGAAGGGATGGAAGAAGCAGTTCAGCATCTCAGTGGAAGAGGCTTTGCCTCCTGGAGCGACAGTGCAGGGAGCTGCACGTCCAGCCCACCAGCGATGCTGGGTACAGCAGCTGCATTCAGCTTTCAGGCCCTTCTCAAGTGAGTGACTTGTCACAGCCCTGGCTCTCCAGGTAAAAGTTATATCTCAGAAGAGCTCAGAGCTAAGTTACTCCTTATTTTCTCTCCACTTGAGTCTGTTCACACACAAAGCTCATCTCCTTGTTTGGAGTTACTGAAAGGGTTGGTATAAGACGTATACCACAACAGAGGTGTTTGTGTGCTAGGGCAAGATGCCCATAATACAGAGGAAGATAAAACAGATCAGAAATAGGCATGCTTACAAGCTGGTGGTGGCTTTAAATAAATTAAGCAATTGTTTTTCCTAAAAGATTTAGCAAAAACTCTGCTATCGGCAATACTATGGTGCCCTCAAGTGGATGCAAAACACTCAGAAACATGCTACAGTCCTCCTTGTGAGTGTGGTCTGTGCTCTCTCGTTTGTAACCCCAGACTGCAAACACAGCGTGTTTCCACCCTAAGAGCCCTTTGCAATGCTAGAGGAATAAATGCATGCACTGGTTTTGGCTGGGGTAGAGTTAATTTTCTTCACAGTAGCTGGTATGGGGCTGTGGTTTGGATTTGTGCTGGAAACAGTGTTGATAACCCAGGGCTGTTTTGGTCCCTGCTGAGCAGTGCTTACCCAGAGCCAAGGGCTGTTCTGCTCCTCACCCCACCCCACCAGCGAGGAGGCTGGGGGGGCACAAGGAGCTGGAGGGGACACAGCCGGGACAGCTGACCCCAACTGACCCAGGGATATTCCAGACCATAGGACGTCATGCTCGGCACATAAAGCTGGGGAAGAAGAAGGAAGGGGGGACGTTGGGAGTGATGGCGTTTGTCTTCCCAAGTCACCGTTAGGCGTGATGGAGCCCTGCTGTCCTGGAGATGGCTGAACACCTGCCTGCCCGTGGGGAGTGGGGAATGGAGTCCTTGGTTTGCTTTGCTTGTGTGTGCGCGGGTTTTGCTTTACCTATTGAACTGTCTTTGTCTCAACCCACGAGTTTTCTCACTTTTACTTTCCTGATTCTGTCCCCCATCCCACTGTGAGGGGAGTGAGCAAGCGGCTGCCTGGGGCTGAGTTGCTGGCTGGGGTTAAACCATGACAACATGCTTCAACATTAAAAGAGTGCCAGACCAAAAGTTTCTCACATATGTAAAAGAAATTTTTTTTCAAGAAATTATTTGATTTAGGGCAAGGAGAAGGAAAAAAAGAAAAAAAAAAAGGCCTTGGTTGCAGCATTACCCTCCTGATGTTTCCAAGGCTAAGCAGAAAATTGAGGGGCCTGTGGGCCCAACCGCAGACCAAACTCCACTGACCTTGATTCCCTTCCCAGATGCAGTATTGTTCGCCTTCCTCTGGAAATCAGTGGTTGATGCCGAATTGCCTGACACCAGCCCTTGCCGATGTGCCATCCAGTCTCCTCACTGTGCCAGCAGCTGTGAAATACTCTGTTTTATCCCCTCCTGCTTCGCTGGTGGCAAACTGCCCACCAGAAGTTTTCACTGAGCCAACTACTCCCTTCCGAGAAAATTCAAGGGACAGCACAAGCTCAGGGGAGGCAGTTTGGGTGACACGACGCTATTCCAGGACAGAAGCGAGTTCAGGTGTATGGATGAGCGCCATGCAGCACCCCAGGGGTGCCGGTCCGCTCTACCTGCCAGAGCGGAACAGGCACCGAGGCAGAGGGAAGGATGCTCCTCTGGGAGGTCTGCGTCACATAACACGGGTGAAGCTGCAATCTGGGCACTGTGCGAAGCAGACCTGTCAAGCGAGCACAAGTCCTGAGCCAGGCATGCTGCTAGTCATTGAGAGATACTGCAACGCGTAACTGGAAACAGATGCCAGAATCACCGCTCTTCACAGTAACAGCACTGTCACAGCAGAGGATGGACAGAAAGCAGCAATAAAGATACTACCATAAAGATAATCAGCAGTGAACCGGACACCTATAGGTTAACAGCACATTAGAAAAGCCACAGGCCCCATTTATGGCTTCCTCCTTCCCATGTTTACATTACAAATGTACCCTGCTCTTTGTCATATTGGAAAGATACAGGGGCAGCACAGGCTCCAACAGACACCCTTAAAGAAGACAGGAAAGATCTTGGGAAGCTGGACTGGAAATAAAAAGACCCTGACACCCAGTTGACATAATTTTAAAAACTCCCTCGCTTTTAAGGCTATACAATGAGTCTGGCTGAGCTTACTGCTCAGAGGTCACAGGGCAAGTCTTGCTACTGCTAGAGAGGACTTGAATCACAGTGGGTGATGTAAATCTTAACAGCTACGTTTAGCTAATTTACCTCAGCTAAACACTCCATGGGCAGAGGTCTGTTAGAAGAGCAATGCAGGTGCTGATGCACATTCACACACACGCTCAGCTCGCTGCCTACCGCAGCGTTTTCTGCGGAGCTGCTCCCCAGCCAGGCAGTCCCAGCCTGTCCTGGTGCTCTTCCTCCGCGGGGCAGGGCTTGGCATTTGTCCTTGCCGAATTCTGCGGGGTTCCTGTTGATCCGTTCCTCCAGCCTGCCCAAGAAAAGCAGCCCTGCCCTCAAGCCTTTACCACCTGCAAATGTGATGAGGGCGCATTGCATCGCCTCCTCCAGGCCACTGATGAAGATGTTGCAGAGGGGAGACCCCAGCGACAAGCGGAGAACTGCGGGGCTCTGTAAAGTACAACCCATTAGCCACTGCCTCTGAGCCTGGCCATCCAACCAGCATTTCACCCATCTAGCTGTCCGTCCGTCCACCCAAGTCCCTAATATCATGCCTTGGATACAGAAGTGTTGCGAGAGGCAGTGTCAAAAGCCTTGCTAAAGTCAAGTTAAACACCATCCCTTGCTTTCCCCTTGTTCCCAGATCCAGTCATTTCATCACAGAAGGCAATCAGGTTCATCAAGTATGACTTAATCAGCAGCTGTGGAAAGAACTGCCAATATAAGACTAGAGCTACAGCAAACTGTACTTATTAGAAGGAGCATTCCTAGGTATATAGAGAAATCATGGTCAATAGGAGTCAATCGTAAACAGCTCTCTAGCAGAGGAGGAAGGAATACAAACTTCCTTAAAACAGTAAACTAAGTTCAGAAATGAGTACCTAATTTAGCTCTCCGAATCAGCTGCGTTAGAGCATTCCCATGCAAAAGCATCCAACACACTCATATAAACCCTAGGAAAGATTTAACTCCTGAAGGAGTTCAAGAACCTGATTACAGTAACAGCGATGCATCGAAGGAGTGCATGGGCATCGTACTCCTGAAACACTAGCAGCTCATGGTTCAGCCCAAGGGGCTGGTAGTATGCGGACCAGGCACCAACAGACACCAAACCAGCATCTTTGAGCAGAAACAGCAGATTTGGTCAGTGTATAGTCATAACAAATTTTAAACCTGCTCATTGGCAGACCAGTATTGTCTGACTCTGGACAAAAAAATCATTTGTGATCAATGGCCTCAAGAAGGACACCGTTCAGACATCACCAAAAGGCTCTGCGTGTTTGAAGTCAACACATGTAATTTGCAAATCAAATGCCAATCTGGAGACATTTGGTGAGTTCAGAAATTTTTCAGTGAGGATCCATCAGAAGCGAGCTAAAGTATAGTCCAGAGGCAGTGGTGTGTCAGTAAAGTATTGTACAGCTCAGACAACAACAAGAGCTGTAACTCAAAACAAAACCAATACCAAAATGAAAAAGGCAGAGCTATGAGTACAAAAGATTATGAACAACCTCTTACTGGCATATGAAGAAAGTGTCAGCACAGGCAGAAACCTGTTTAAGTACACCTAGACTCTGACTAATAAAGTTATTTTATATAGATAGCTCTAAGAAGGCTAAAAGACATTTCATATTAAGCTTGAAACAATAGGTAGATTGAAGACATTGTCAAGACCTGCCAGTTTTATGCTAAAAATGGAGGCCCATGTGGAAAAGAGAAGGGACTGGTGACACTGGCTCTTATACCAATGCCGGTATTAATTTGATATTGGCTGGACAACGACTTATTGCTCTAGAACATCATCACTGATGACAACACACCCCAGGACAGTACCTGACAACAGTACGAAGAGAAAAACCACCCCACACATCGGCACTGCTTTGTTCCAACCGGGACACTTTGGGACAGTTGAATAACCACAAAGGAAGCAAACCTGCACTCTGGCTGCTGCTGGTACAGATCCGATTTTGATAGTCACAACATATTAAAAACTGATGGTCATTAATACAAGGACAGCCCAGGAAGCAGCAGTTACAGCAGAAATGCAACGTTAAGCAATTAAAGAGAATGTTATGATCAGGGCAAGCAGTTGAGCCTGGGGCAGAGAAGATGCAGCAGAACATCCTTCTGCTGAGGTATTCGTCTCTCCTAGTCGGTTCCTCAGCGCTCACCAAGCTCCAGTCCTGGCCCCAGCTGAAATGGTCTTCCCAGGGCGGATCTATGGCCACGCCATACTGGCAGCGTGGGGACGGCACTGGTTTATGGTCTTGCTTCAGACCAAGTTCCTCAGGGTTACGATTCCCATCTGACCATTCTGACCACGTCTGCCACTCTGGGCAGCAGCACTGCCTACAGGAAAGGACCGCTGTCCAGAGACTAAATATCACCATATGCTATACCTTTATGGGAGGTTGGCATCCTCAAAAAAAACGAAAAAAAAAAAAAAATAAAAAAAAGTTCAAGACACAACCTGGAGAGGGACATTCCTCTTTACCAAACAGCCCCTAAATCTGTAAGGACAAAAGCCAATCATTTCATTTTGTTAAGCAAGAAGGATAGAAGGGTTGCAAGATTTTCTTTTAGAAATAACAAGTGATCACAGGTTAAAATAAAGTGGGAGGACAGACAAACAAAAGTAGATCTAAAAATATGGGGTTTGATTTTTAAAACCTGAAAGAGCATGAATTCCAGACAAAAAAATCTGAGAACCTGCAAAAAAAAAAAAGGGGGGGGGACGACAGCGAGACGACTTCTCAGAAAAATTACTTCTCATCTAAAAGGTAAGCTAAGATTGACCTTGCAAAGGATATTAAAACAAATAGGATATTCTCTCATACACAAAAGACAACAGGGCAAAATGAGGACAATATACAGATAACTAAATTTACATAAAACCCCAAAAGAGACCAATTCTCTCAGGTTTCAGTGAGGACCTTAGTGTCCTGAAATGGAGCGTGGTGCTGCACAACTCACCCTTTTGGAATTGGAAGGGCAGCTTCATTTGCACTCAAGGGAAGGTGCTGATCGCCATCTCGGAAGCATCACTGCCTGCTTGCCCAAGGCCACTCTTTCCTTAGCACCCAGTACTGGTCAGGTACAAGGCATTAGACTACATGAACTTTAATTCTGACCCCAACAAGCTGCTCTTTGGTAATTCCAAAAGAATTGGAATATGAAATTGCAGGTGAGGTAGACTCATTTTAACGCAAACGTAACAGGTTTGAAGATCACCAAGATTTAAAAAAAAGGCAAAAGGGTGCTGATCTATGCAAGACTAATTAGCCTGATCTCAAAAGTATGTCTAGATTTAAGAAGAAAAGTATGTAACAATAATAATGTGGAAAGTGACACAAAATACAGCTTGGGTTTATTAATGCTAAATCAGACCCCACTGAAGAATTTCTTTCCTCCTGACAGCCAGGAGATCAGGACATATCACATATATCTTCACATACAGCTTGTGGCACACCACCTTCTTAATGGTTGAAATGGGGAAAAAGTGAACCATTAAGACAGGTGACAACATACAGCACTAACATTGGCCTTGCTTTTTGTGAATTTGGCTGTCATCCTGCTGGTCAGAAAGAAATCAGAAGCCTGAGGAGCTCGGTGCAAAGCAAGACCAGTTTCAGTAGGCTAAAAAGAGGCTCTTACAGCTCCTTCAAAGTTTAAGGATCACAGCTAATATTCTCATTAGTGACAAAACCAGCATTCTAATGAAATTTATCATTACCTCTGCCTTTGTCAATTCAGGTCTACTGGGTAGGGGTAAAAATAAGTTGCAGCAAATTCAATCATACAAAGCACAGGTCAAGGACCTATAACCAAAGCCAAAGCATTTCACCTGCATGCTGTGAGCTTAGCAGTCAGAGGTGAAAAAGGGGCAGAGGGGGAAGTTCCATATTAGTCATTTTTTATTAGTTATCAATCACAACTGCTTAAGCCAACAAAAAGGAGGCAGCCTCGGGATTGTACTCAGAAAAGCATTCCCTGAAAAGACAAAGTAGCATTAGTATTTCCCTCTAAAAGGCACCTGGTGAGACTTCAGAAATAATTTCATTTTCTCTGAATGTGGCCAACCATGATGTGCAAAAGGGCAAAGACAGGCGGGTCAGGAAAATGCTCTACAGAACAGCCCAACTCCCTTAGCCAAGCAGGAGGGCACCAGACAGATTCTCACCCTCCCAGAGAGGCACAAGCTCACAAGGCAGAATAGTGGAGACACAGCACATCCCTGTTTCTGGTTGGGCTTTTTTGTTTGTTTTGTTGTGTGCTTTTCTTTTTTTTTTTTTTTAAAAAAAACTGGCTCCATTCACACCAGGAACTACAGTATGGTTTTGCTGCAGAAGGAAGTGGTTGCTCCATCTAGTCCTGCATTAATATCTTCATTTTTCTTTTATGCTTGGCCTGTCTTGGGGAAAGGAAATTCTTCTTTATTAAGCTATGATGTTCCAAGAGATGCTTAAAATGAAAATCAATTAACCTCTGTGATAACTTGAAGTTTATATTGAGATAAGGTAGTATTATAACTGCAAAATTAAGAAAGATGTGATATTTTGGTTAATAAGAATGAGCAAGTCTCCACTTGTAATGACTCCTGTTTACTGTAAGCAGGTAAGACGAATAAGCTGTTATGGAAAATGTGCTTGGATGCTCTAGCTTTGGATGCACAACTCATGCGTTAGCAATGTTTACCGATTAACTTATTACACAACCAGTCTTTATGTACATCCCTTCTGGGAACATATAGGTTTCCAGACAGTCAAAAGCAGGATGTCCGATATGCAGGAAAGTTTATTTTTCACTAGTTTTCCATGAACTAGAACCTCCCTAAACTCAAAACCGTCCTTGACCAGTGGCTGAAGGGGCAAGATTTAACATTCCAATATAAAGACAGACCACGCAGTGAACAGCAAATGCTGTGGGGCACCTTATTTTCCATCAGGCTTACTCCAGATCCTGAAAGGACCTAAACTCCAGGACATGGAAGCCTTATGCAGGACTTTACCCAAATGATACCAGGCACCTGTCAAAAAGTGAAACCCAGAAGAATTTGAAAGGAACACTGTGAACTCCTTGAACTGGCATTTCCCCATGAAACCACCACTGGAAAGCTTCCAGCTATTGCCCTGAAACAGGGAATAAGGACACGCATACAGCAACACGTGAGGCGAGGCGCTGTGGGAAGGCTGAGCACGCAGGGAACTCTGCGAAGGAAGGGCGAGTTGAGCAAGTTTTGCAGGACTGGTTATAGACCTGCCCATGCAGAAAAAAAACCTACCGGTGTGCCAAAGTGGTTATTGGAACATCACCACCTGCACCGACCTAAGCTGCCGGCAGGAATTGCTGCCGGCATTATCAGCAGGCTCTGCGCAAAACGTGACCTGGTGCCAACTATGTCAGAACGTGGTTACAAGCCGAGTGGAAAATGTTATAGCGCATATGCGGGACCTAAAGGTGAACCTGTACGGCCAAACCTCTAACAAGCAGACCTGAGCCCTGCTCCTACCACAACGTGCTGTAGTTGACGACTCTGCTACTTGCTTTCCTGGAGCCTTGCTCCCAGCTTGCACCCAGGCAAACTCTCTGCCATGATCCTAGCTTCCAGGTGCCCTTCTGAGGTTTGGCATATGATCTCAGCAGGGAAGTTACAGCAAAGCTACAAAACCTGCATGGCTGCTTGAGGCAGCGGCTCAGGGAGAAGGCGAAGCTGGGATGCCAGATAACATTGTACAGATACAGTCAAGCCATTGCCGGTACACAAATGATTGATGTATCTAGTCAAATGTATTTGAATGCTGCTTGCGAAAATTGTTGTGTTGACAGGCATGGAGATTGAAATCAAGTATCTAGTACCCAAAGAAACCCAACCACAGGGCTCCAATTAAGGAATCTGTTGCCACAGTTGGTCAGAGCAAGAGGCAGTGTGTTCTGATATCCTTTTCCAACATGAACCCTTTCAGCAAGGTAAGCAATTGCATCTCTGGCAAAACATCCCAGACACCTGAGATCAGAGGTTTAAAGGGAATTCCCAAACCAGAGATTACATCCGCACCACTTCTATTCAGTATCAAGGATCACCCTAACCTCCCTGAATGTATCTAATCTCTTTCTGAACACACTCATACCTTTGGCTTCCACAATATCCCCCATTAGCCGCATTTCAAAAGTAATTACATTTTGCATACCAAACCAGTCTCTTCCTTTCATCCATTTGAAAGTTCTGACTGATCATTTCATCAGCTCCTAGCCCCATGCAATGCTGATTTCTCCTCTCCAGCACCCTGCCAGAGTGATAAGGTCTCCTAAGCAAGTCATACAGCTTGCAGTCTTGTATGGAAGTTGTTCCATCTCTTTGGACACCTTCAGCGGTTCTCTCCCTATTCTCTAGTTTAACTAGATCCTTTTCAAGGACTGCAGACAGCATTCAAACCAAACTCATTTATATAGCAGCACATCAATATTTTGTTTTGTTCTCTTCCTTTCCCAATAATTAATATTCTAATTAGCTCCTTCAGTACAAGGGTTGGGCAGACATTTTCAGAGAACTATGCATAATGCAGAAGAACCTTCCCCAAATACCACTTCAAGCCCCTTGTGTTACACATGTTATTAGGATACTTTCCTCCCATGTGAATTCCTTTGTGTTCTGTCAATGTAGGCTTTCTTCTATTTCATCGATAATATGGGATTCTTCTACCTGTTTTCCCATAGGCAGCTCTAAGTTTTATTTTTCTGAATACTCCTGTATCAACAATCAATCTGCTATTTAACCCTAAGACCACTTGGGAATGTGCATTACCACAGCTCCTTGATCTACCTTACTGGTAATCTTCCTTCAGTGGGAATGACTGACTACTTATTCCATAGTTCTCTCCCATCCATTTACCCTTGAGATTTTTCTCCTTTGCCTTGGCAGATTAGCTACTCTCAAGAGCTGTTGAAGGACTTTGCAGTAGTAGCTTTTGAAAAATCCATATATGCCATATATGAGGATCACGCTCATGGACTCATTGGAAAGAACTAAGTGGATTTGTAAGCACTATTTCTCTGCAAAAGATTCTCTCTTGAAAGTTTATATTCATTTGTGTATCCCCTTCACTCTGCTCTTGAATATACTTTCTCCCTTTGATTTATTATGGAAGTCATACGTGGTAGTCTAATTTACAAGCTCCAACATTCTTGAAGACCAGTATCACATTTACTGCCTTCCACTTCTGTGTTCATAAGGCTAATTTAAAAATCACACAGTATAATGTCTAGCACAGTTACTGCAAACTCCTTTAGACTCTTCTAGTCAATACCATCTGGGCCTGGAGAGCTGTTGGTGCTCATTTTATCAACTGCCCTAGAAAGCTGTTACTGGCACATCAATTTCAAATAGTTCCTTGGACTAACCTCTTACAAGGCTCTCCCATGAAAACTGCTGAGTTCCTCTGCTCTGAACACTGATGCAGGTAACTTTGCTTTTTCTGTCACAGTCTTCTCTTCCCAGAGAAGATGAGAAGCAAGAGCAGCAACAGGAACATTCTCTACATCAAGGCAAACAATGTGCCAAAAGCCAGGATTTCTTTGAATCTTCATCTGCTCTCTGTTCATACTTGCATTGCCTAGCACAAATCACCGCAGTTAGGAAGTGTCTTCACCTTTGCAGTGCTGTACCTCTGCTAAGTCCCAAGATCAGACTAGAAGAGATTTAGGGAGACGCTCACCTTTGAGTCAGGTACCCAAGCCCTGCTCAAGACTCAAAACTCCTGCTTGTCTCATTAATGAGGTACCTTATTGCCTGTGGGTACTTTCACCTGCAAAACTCAAAGCACCACAATGCCACCACTGCCCATGCCAACAGGCACCGCTGGCTTGTCAAAAAGGAGCACTTGGCTGCCTTTTATCCAAACCATCGTGAATTTGGAAACCCTGTCTCAGCAGCTAAGTTCCCTGAAGGGCCCAGGCCACTAGATGTGTCCAAATCACATGCAGCAGAGGCAGCCGTGGAAGTTTTGTTTTGCATTACAGCACAATAGCTAGCACATTCCTCAGCCAAGTGAGACACATAAGCTGCAGGCCGCCTTCTGCCTCCGGGGCAGATTTTGGTCAGTGCTTCCTGGTGGATGGCTCAGGAGTCCGGACCTCCACTGCAGTGCCCAGCACTCCTCAGCCACCAGAGGCCTTCTGCTGCACAGAACTGTGCATCTGTAAATCGTACCCGCATTGTATGAACATCCAAACACCGTGTGGATGACAAATTTTACCCCCGTTAAGAATATTTCAAGAAGTATGATGCCACTCTGCAAAGAGCAGCATCAAGACCTCTATCCCCCACAGTCACCGAACGCAACAACCATTGTACAGACTTGTGGCATGAAACAGCTTTCTACCAAACTGAAAGCAGACAAGGAATGTAAAGAGCAAAGACTCACAGAAATATTTTATCCTTGACTTGGCAGTGTTAGGTTAACTGTTGGATTTGGTGATCTTAAAGGTCCTTTCCAACCTAAACAATTCTAGATTCTATCCAAGACCACACAGGAAGCAAGCATCAATGCCAAGAATCTAATTCATATTTCCTTATATATAGTTACTTAGTTGTATTTTTAATTGGTTTTCAACAGCTATGTAAAATAGGGAAAAAAACTTGAAACAGACAAAGCATGTAACAAGCAGGTATTCAAAGTTTACTTGCACTTACCACATAATGTGCATATTAAGTGGGTACAGAGACAAGCCAGAGATCTTTACAGTACTGTAAGAGTCAAGACCAATGGGCTGATGCTTACTAATCATTGACCTTCTCCTTGTGTTTATTAAGGGTTCAAAAAAGTGGCACCACTATTCCTCATTAGTCATCTCTCTCATTGCAAAAGCTGCCTGGATTTTAGCAGTTCATCTGATTAGAGCTGGGATCTTAGAATTGCACCACTGTTTAGCTGTGGATATTCTATCTGCCAAGGGGAGGAATTGAGGTGAGAAGTCAGATTTTTATCTCTGGTTTCATTTCAGCAACTCCCATGAAAGTGTATGGGCAGGCTGTACAAAGACTCCTTCTGTTTCCATACAGGTGCACACCTCTATATCCTACTAGTAATCACACTACATTGCCTGCTCCATTCTCTATAGCCTTTATCTTCCAAAAAGATTTATCTCTTAATTACTTTATGTGGAGCAGTGAGGAAACAAGGGCATACTCTGCAAGCTCACTGACAGACGGGCTTTGTGCTCTTGGCAGGTGGGCACAGATAACCAAGTTGGGAGACAATATATGCATTGAGCAGGAAGGGAATACTTTTGCATTAGCAGTTTATACTTAGCTGAAAAGGGATGCGACTTAGCTGTGAGTGTCCAAGATACAAATATGACAAAAAGTAGTATTTGTTTCACGCTTGCTGCTGAGAACTCACACAAACTGAGGGAGCAGCAAGGCAATATGAGAGTGCAGACAACAGGAAGGAAGCAGCAAAGAGTTTTCAGCTCTTACTTGCCATAACTGGCACCTGCAAGGATTAGCCTGTGGTCCTTGCTGAGGAGCTCAGGAGTAAAAGCTAGGCTTCAGAGGTGGACTAAAACTTAAGTTTACTTCAACTGTTTAATTTTTAATTTGATACGTATCACCACTCCCAGAATTAGTTATCTGTTTAGCATGAAACCACTATCAGGTGCTTAAAGAAAGAGCAGAAACCCATGGGAGGGACCAAAATGGTGACAATTTGACCACTTACCTTCAGACTAACTCACACCCTGCTCTGCACTCTCTACTGTTAGGGATTTAACCATTCCTTTCCCATCCAGCAGCAGGAGCTTAGAGTGCCTTCAACAAAGCCGGATAAGAAGCAGGACTCCAACTCCTCCAGGGCCATGGGAATAGACTTGCCTTGCTCCTTGGACAAGTGTCCTGAGAGCAGGGAGTTAGGCAAGAGAAGAGCCTCCTTTTCTTACATTTGTCAAGGACTCAGTCTGGGTGTTGGTACACCAAGACAGACTGCAAGAGCAGAGCCTTCAAAACTTAAACTCCATTTAGTCTTTGAATTCCAACTATACATACAGCTGTTCAGGCTGAGTAATGCTATACCCACCTACAAATAAAAAAGTCACCCTTCTGCAGTTAGGCTTTTCGTAGTGTTAGCTGCTGAGTAAAGGTTTTTTGGACCACAGTATTAAAGGTTGTAAGTTTCCAAGGCCATTTTTCAAATAAGAATTACTGAAGGAAACTTACTGAAGTGTTCTCATTTACCTTGCTACTATTCATGCAGTTGTGGTACCTCAGCATTATACTGTATCAATGTATCTCAAGATTATACTATATCTGTATCCAGTAACAGTGAATACAGACAGACATACTCTGGTTTAGTCAGCCATCTTCTCTCCCCATTTTATACATACACAATGTCCTGAACTGTGGCCTTGCGGGTGACAATAATGCATGATGGGCATTTTGTAATCTTGAGAAAGCTTCAGGCAGCAACCTCTGTTACCCAACATTTAAGACTGGTATTTTCTGTCTTTTAAAGCTACTCGTGTACTTCACACACACTTTTAAGAACCCAGCAGAATCTGAAAAGGGAGATGGTTGTCTGTAAAGCAAAAAAATCCAACAGGAATATAGACTGAGGGCCAGTAAGTGGCAGCTGCCAAGGTAGGCTGACATCTTGTAGCATATCACTGCAGCAGGGAAGGAGTATAAAGCAATTATGCATTTGCAATGGAAAATTTTTATTTCAAAGGGACAACTGGTAACAACCTACTGCCTCTCACCAGCCCTAGTCCTCTTTCATAATCTCCCTCTCATGTCAGCTGTATTTCCTGTGAGTTCTTTAGCAGTCATGGAATGAGAGAAAGGATTGATAAACCATACACTACAATAGAAAAAAATAAGGCATGTAACACTGCTTCTCTGCATACTCAACACTAACCAGAGAAACAAACAATGAAAGTTAGCAATTATATTAGAATAATTATGCAGAAATATTTCAAAATCTGTAATCCAGACAAGTAGCTAGGAGACATTTCACTAATATCTTCATGAAAAGATGTTTCTGCAGAGTAAAGATTTTCTTCACAAGTTTTCCTCTGAAGAGGTTGATACTTCCTTCCCCCTCTCCAGAGAAAGCATTTCAGTTCCCACACCATAAGTAGTCTCCCAAACTGTCTAGAATATGAAAGGTAGAGAACATTAACAGTTTTTCTTCAGTAGCTTCAAGCTTTATAACTTTAACATTTATCTAACAGACAAGCAGAATACAATTAGCATATGTACTCATTATGCTTGTACTACCACTGAACTTCCACAGGAGTACTAAAGTCTGGGATTTTAAAATCTATTAGATCAACAACAAGTTAAGTTTATCATTCCAGGTTTGCCCTTATAAGGGAGATGGGCTGCTCCTGTGTGTGCCCCATCACTGAAGCAAGCACACGTTCTCTGCCCCTGTCTCAGCCCTCCTCCCAGACCAAGCTGAGGGGAGGAGGGCCAGTATCAGGAGTGACTCTCCCTGTGTAATCCAGAGAATCACTGCTAACCTGAAACAAAGGTAGGCAGGTGTTGAACAGACACAGGAACACCACACCCCAGAATAATTAATGCTGTTTTACAAGCACTTGCTCTGTCACAGGAGGATAGTCTTAACTGGCATATGAAGGTAGTAAGGACTTAGGAGTTTTGAAACACACACAATTTTATCAGAGGCCTGATAAAATTACAGAAATACTATTCTTCATTAAAGAACTTTTTTTAAAAGTATTTATTTTTTTAACTTAATTATTTGAAGAATTGTTTTGCTACTTTGAATATGAAAGAATGAAGAACAAAATTTCCCACCTATCAAGGGGTGCTTTTACTATATTAGTAAGCTCTGAAAATATCATTTAAAAATCAAAGCTACTAAAGTTTTTTAAAAAATACAATACTTCCAAGTTTCATGTATCATTTGAGATCAAAGTGTGTGCTATTCTTCTCTCTCATGCTTCAGTTCTTACAGGGCTATGAAGTCATCCAAAAAACTGATAAATCAAAGGCAGGAAAGATAGCAAGAACACATTGAAATAAAGCCTTTCCTCCAATATTGCTGTTGAGATCGGTATTTACAACTTGCTACCTTTTCTCTTTGCTATTAACTTCAGATCAAGACATTATGATAGTGCTGTGAGTGATACCAATAAATCTACTACTGCTCAGGTGCAAACAAGGAAAAAGGTTATGTTGTGAACTGAAAAATGACGCAAAGTACAGCTGTCACTCTGCATCTGGATCACTGCAGACATAGCTGCATCTTCCAGGGATAAAAAGGTAAAGCATTTTCTTTAACTGAAGTTGTCAGTAAAGAGTCATCCCCCATAAACACCAAGGGCAAGTAGAATAGAGCATGCAGTACAATATACCTATTCCTATAGGTATAAGACAAGCCTACCTTTATCTTCCTTTTGCCTGGGTATCTCAGCACTGCTAATATACATGGCAAAGGCAGTGGGAATTCCTTTTTTATAGGGTCAAACTGAAAGTTCAAGAACAATATCCACATCCTCAGAACATCAAACTACCCAGTATTTCATGATGCTCAAAATCACTTTAAGAATCCTCTGGACTCTAGCCACATCTTCCAAGGCAGCAAGAAGATGTGTTGGCTTAAGTAAGCCTCCTGCAGCAAGAATGACCAGTTTCCCTACACCCCCCCAGACAGCTGACCTAATTGACCTGCTATCACAAAGCCTTTAAAATATTTCAATGCTCTTCTGAAGCTAAGAAAACATGAACTCAGTAATCTAACATGCAGAAATTGTCAAGGAAAGCTTCCCTAGTGCTGACCTTCACCTTTTTCCATCACTGATCAAGGAGTATGTCATACTCTAATTCATGCAGATAAACAAGGAAAGAGGAACAGCATAATACTCTGTGTTCGTGTCATAGTAGGTATTTCAAGAGATACTTGCATGTTTTTCATGTACACCAATTAGCATTTTAGGAACTTTTTTTAGCTTCGCGGTATAAAATAACTTGAACATACTCATAAAAGTTTCTGTAGTCCAAACACTGTAGTGCTTTGTGAGTAACAAAGACCAAAATAACCAACTAACAATTGTCATCATTCAATCCAAGTGGCACAAAGAGTGAAACAGCCCACAATGAAAAGCATTCAATTAAATTCTTTTTAATGATCTGCAAGCATTATCAGAAGACACAAAGAACATTTAAAAATATGAACTTTATGCTGAGTGTCCTTTTAAAAGCTAGCAGCACAAAATTTTCTGAACAGACCAGACATCTCTAGCATCCTGAACAGTAGTGCGTCATTTTGTTGTCCATGATTTTTGACTCCCAAGTTTTGCAAATGCTGATACATCCAGACTTTTACCACTGTTGCACTGTTCATATAAAGTCTGAAAGTTAATAAAAACACAGGTATTCAGGTCAACACAGTTGTATCACACAGATTCAAACTATATCTTTATAACAAACATTACCACTTGAAATAAGTCATCTCATACTGAAGTATTCCAAACTCCATACTAAAATTTCTCTTTCAAGAGAATAAAGATACACTTAAGACTGCTTAGTTGTACCAGTTGTAATGCAATGCAGCGCATAAAGAAAACACATATCCTGACTTAGCAGCATGAGCAAAGGTATAGAGCTTCACAAGTCAGCAGAGAACAAACTAATTACCGAGATTTAAAAATCCAGTTTACTCCATTACTTGTCTCTGATATAGAAACACCAGCATGGAAGGAGAGAGGTATTTGCATACTTGGGGTGAGCAAGTTTCATATGAGATAGGAAAATCAGTGGCCAGAAACATAGCCACATCACAATATTGTTAAAAGGATAATATCTTGTTTGCCCCAATATTTAAACAGGTATGACTAGCAGTCTAAGTGTAAATAAACTTTTTTAGATTTACTTTAAACATACTGAATTTGCCTTCCTTCCTATGAAAGCAGCTTTGCATTCCATCTCAACTTATTATATATTTGACCACCATCACCACCTCTTCTGAGAGACAGGTGGAAAGAACTGAGTTGAAGAGTTATCAAGCTTCTCTTTCAGGCAGTAAAATGAGAGGCTGGAATCATAATACCTCAACATACAGGGACTAATTAACACATAGCAATGCATTAACAGTTCAGTAACTTCCAGGAAGTAAGAACAAATACAGTTAAAAAGCTTGCACACTTGACAGATCGATTTTAGATCATTTCTCCATAATGATGGTTTTTAAATTAGAAGACCTACTACAGTTTTTGGGCAGCTTAAAAGCAAAGCAGCACAGTAAGGACTGTTTTAGAGAGGAGATACTGGGGCAGTGGGTATTTGGAAATAAAACTATACAGATGTACTGAGAAGTGGAAAGGAAAGAAAAGAAAAAAGAAAATCAAGATTACCATCATCCTTTCAACCCTTCCCATTCAGAAGGATGTGGAGAGATTCTGCATGCTTGCAAACAAAAGCACTACAAAGTCATGTTTTTCCAGCTGTGGTTGAAGCTTTGATACATGCATCCTTTCAGCTTTCACTACCAAACATTCTAACCTTTGTTTGGATGAACACATACTACCATACAAAATGGAAAAGAAAGTTTACTTACCCTAGCAGCTCTAGAAATAGAGTTGGGAGAATTCAAGCCAACAAGCTGGCCAAGGATACGTTTCATTTCCTCTGTTGTTCCTTTTGCATTTGGAACACCTGCAGTTAATTTATAATTATGATAAAGTTGTATACAACTATGTATAAATTACCAGTTTGTAAGAGGTTTAAGAATTAAAATACTGAAGTCTTTTCTGAAACATACTTAGGCATCAAACAAAATACTGTTACACCAGCAAGTGCAAAGTACATGTAAGAGTAAAGCATTTTGTTTTCTTAAACAGAATCATAAATACTATTTAATAAAAAAGTATTTTAAAATAAATGTACCTGTTTGACAATTACTTTGAATTTGAACATAGGGATGTACCAGCAACTCCGAAACAGATATTCTTTGTTTAGGATTTCTTATTAAACAGCGCTGCAAATGAAAAAAACAGAAGAATGCTTTGCCTATAAATTAAGAATTTTCCTAAGAATTAACAGTGAGGATCTTTAAAAGACCCTGTAGATGCATGTCAGAACTTTTCACTGCCAAACTAAATACTCAGAAAGACTCAACTCACAATACAATAATAGATTAACCTAATTGCCTTCATTAGCAATTATCTTCAGAGTAAAGTTTGGTATCCTGTTTTACTTAAGCAACAATGTCGGAAGAAGTGAAGCCCGGAACCTACAATGTCCTTTTATTCCAAATGACACAAAATGACCCTGAGATTTGAAAGTTAAGGGGATAAGCATTTCTGGATTTCAGTTTGTTACTTGCTGAGCAACACAATTAGGGCTCAAGTTAAAGCATAGGCCAAGTTTCAAAAGCAGGCAGATATACAGGGTTAGGAAAAGGGATGGCATGTACAAAAGCTGCTGTATTCACTTTGCGTTGTTCAGCCAAAGAAGCTAAGTCAGACCACTTTAAGTATTTACTTGTTTATTTGCTATTGAGCTGAAAATAGACTTTTAATATGGAAACTACATGAAATAGCTCTAGCTTCATTAGGTCTTCTTTTGGAATAAGGCCTCTTAGTACAAGTAGCAGCAAGCATTTATTTGTCAAAAAGTTTCTCAAGCACAACTCATTCAGTTTCAGAAAATATGCTTTAAATAAAGAAATTGCCATTATTTGAATCAAAATTAATCTTAAGGGACAGTTACCTTTAGCACATCTTGAAGATCCTTCTCAGCAATATCTGGGAATTCTATTTCATAACTAGGATCAACAATAGCATGCAGTTTATTAATTGGATTTGTTATATGTTGAAATGGAGTCCTTCCATATGTCATACAGTACAAAATGCATCCCAATGACCACACATCACTTTTGGGACTTATCTAATATAAAAACAAAAAAACTAAGATTACTCACTTAAATTGATTGAAGAGTCAGTTCCTTATCATGTAATTGTAAAGTCATTTCACTTAACAGTATATCTATTTTACATTGGATAACAGATCTTAGTAACTATCACACAAAATCACCAAACCAGCATGCCATTATCTACTAAGAGAGTGATGTGGCTTCATTCACTAATATTCCATAAGAAAGCTATTTTTATTAGTTATTTTTGAAAATCAACTTACTCGAACAACTAACTTAAAATAAAATTAAAGGTAGTCCTTAACAAGTTGAACAGCAGGATTCTAATTTTGGTTTTATGAGTAAATAAAAGCATACTAAATTAATTCAATCCAAAAACCAGTGAGACATCACAGCTATGTCCCCAAAGTGGGAAGCCATAGTTCAGTTCCTCTGGGTTTAAAAGGATCCAGATTTCAACCACCACACCTGGGCTGTTCCTTACAGGAGGACTTTCTACTTCTCCTGTTGAAGCTGAAGCATTTTTAAGAAAAGCACATAAGGTTGGGGGAGTAGGGGAGACGAAGGAGGTGGGGAAAGAGGCACACAGACAGCCTGACTCCCAGCACAATGGTTAGATTTTTGCTTGGATAAGCTGAGCTCCAGAACAAGTCTGCACTTCGCATACAATTTTTTAAAACGTAAAAGAGGTAAAAAGTATCATCCTTAACAAAAGAAATCCATCTATAAAACATTGTATTCTGTGTTTAGAACGACAAAATTCTGTTTTGCTACATAGTAATACTTCCATTGAACTGTTAAGAAGTCACAATCTTTGAATGTGTATATGCACTTACATATGAATATGGATTTTTTTAATACATTTCCACAAAACCATGTACTCCTTAACTGAAGTTTGACTGCCAATGTGAAATTGCTTTCCTTCAGTACTTTCTTCATAACTGACATTGTTGCCCTACTGAAGTTATAAAAAGCTCTACAATACACAGTACTCTGTAGCATAGAAAAATTAATAAGATACACAGAACTCGTACATGTACCCCCTAACATACTAGACTTCATTGTATAATCTTATAAAAGACCTTATTAGGTATCACTCATTTCTTGCAAAACCTGCCTCTCAAAACAATTCAAAAATAGGACAATGACACAAGCATCATCATATCTTGTTGTTTAAGCAAACATACTAACAATGGTTTATATCAGAAAGCAAGTTTTCTTGTTTTCAGAAAAAGATTTCTAAGCCATGGTTATTTATGCAGAATGCTAAAATATAGATGTGTAGCAGCTAGCAGTACCATAAGAGCTCCACCAATTTTTGGCAGCACAATAGGCAACCAAGAAGTGACCAAAGAATGATACTTTCACTTGACACCACAGAATATCCTCCCAGAAACACCCGCTGAAAGCTCTAGCCTGTGGAGTGATTTCAGTGCAAAGAAGGACTTGTCAGAGATGCACAGCATGATGGACCCTTAAGATGATCAAAAGGCCTTTGTAACATTAGTCAATGGTACAGCCTCTGATATGTGAGAGGCTGCATGCATTTCACTGTACTCTATATTGCTGTTCAATGCCATTCACATTGATAACGTAGTGGAAGACTTTTATATTGATCCATAAAAATGGATTTTAAAATATTCCTACATTTATTATTCCGTTTAGATATTATCATTATATTATCAGCTCCTCCAATGCCCAAGCCCATGCATCTGTTTTCAGTTTTACTTATTAATTCAGCACTTACATTTTTTTAAACATCATCTGCAAAATGCTTTTAGGTAGTTGAGAGGAATGAACTTAGCCTTCACTCTCTGCCCACCATCATCGTGGCACAATGGATTTCCTTGTGTTCTAGCTTCAGTGGAAGTTTTTGAGAAAACTAAGTCTTATAATATATGCCTGAACTACTTCTTAACATGAAGAGAACAGGAGAAAAAAAGATTGTTACCTTAGATCGAGATTTCCCATTTTCTCCATAGGAAGACAAATCTTTTATTGCTTCCGGTGGCATATAATTCATTGTGCCAACCTAGCCATTAAAATGTAAAAATATTCCTTTAAGTGAAGCATGCACTTAATTTAACTCACTTGATAGATTTTTCTCTCGAAGCACTGAAAGGCATCTTGAAAATTTGTTTCCATTAAGGCTGAAGGCCATTGTTATTACATTCAATAAAAACATGTAAAAGAGTCATATATATGAATATTTATATATACATATAAAACCATTTAGCATAAAATTTCAGTATTCACTGATGTTACTACATTAATCAACATAATCAGCAAGTACTATAGCACTTTACGGAAAAGTGTACATCAATTTTTCAAAAGTATTTCACCTGAGAATCTTTAATGATGCTTGTCACATCTGGCTGCATTTGGTTTGCAATGCCAAAGTCAATTAGTTTTAACATTCCATCAACTATCAGAAAGTTTGCTGGTTTCAGATCACTGTGAATAATGCCTGTAAAATAAAGTTTAAAGTAAATCCAGGTTTAGTCAACCCAAGTTACTACTGTGGGGGTTTTTATTGCTCAATTGCCATAACCCCTGCAGAGAGAGAAGTTGCCAATCAGCTTTACTTAGCCAAAACCTAATTATTCTTTGCAGATTTCACAAAGTGTTTCCATTTCTTTTTAAACAGTTATGACTTGCATGAGCTTATAGTTTGAATTATTACTTATTCAAACCTGCAGGCACCCCAAAATAGCTCTAAAAGACTCAAGTTGCATATTTTCTCTCAGGGGTAGGCCCTCTGGCTGGATGTGCACATTGCCATACTGAACTGCTGTTCTAGAGCAATTCAATGCCCTGTCCACTCCTGTAGCTTTCTCTTACATAATCAGCTAAGCAGGTACTTAATATAAAAGAATTATATTGCTTAGTCTGATGTTTTCTGTCTCCTGATCTCAAAGGTACCACTCACTGAGGATTACATATGACTGACTTCTCACAAACCCTACTCACATGATTTATTATGAATTTTGATTATTATCCATATAATCAGTCAATCCATCTTTGTGTTTTGCAAAACTGTTTGTTTCAAGGACACATCATGTAGTATGTAGCCTGTGCTTTAGTAGGTTTTGCTGTCTTTCTATTTATTGAATGTTCTAGGGTTCTTGTGCTGTAAAGAGGTGATACTCTGCTACATGTACAGGTCTCTTCGCTTCTTTTTCTTAAACAGGAAAATGATCCAAATCTACTCTCTCCTTTATATTATACAGCCAAACAGCATACAGATGCATGCACTTCAATTACAAGTAAAGATGAAAGGAAGGCCTGAAGAACTATGTGGAAAAGCTGAAACATTATGTCAAAGGAAAGACAACAGAGCTGTGTAAAAGCTGTCATTAACATCAAAGCTTCTCTGGAGAAGATGAGTAGCTGAAATTTGAGTCTAATGGAGAACAAGCAGTATTGGGAGTATACAACATAGTCCAATACAGAAAAGATTATTTTCTGGTTGTTGCAAGGAAATAGAAAGCATTATGCAACAGTGATACTTGGAGATCCCTTTGAGTTAGCAAAGTCAGCAAGTCTGCTTCTACATCAATATCTACTCTTGTCTTTTGTTTCACTGAAAAATTTTTTTCACAATACAGTAAATACCCATCTTTGAAGATCACTAGGCTTCCACCAAAACTAAGCAGTACCACCTCTGAAACTTAAACACATTATCACTCCCATACAGCCTATACAAATACCTAGAATTATTTAAGAATACCATATTCATGGATTGTGTGAACAGCTTCCAGCATATTTTTCCAATAGCTCTTTCGTTCCAATGGATCGATGTTTTTTTTCTTTTTGAGCCAGCTATTGAGATCAATATTTCCGCACTCCATTACCATGTAGATATGATGCTCAGTAATTTCACTAAAAATAAATAAAAATACTTATGTTAAAATTTAAGGCAACTTCTTTGTATAAAAAGATACTGGTTTAATAAAATTAGCGTTTACTCACTAGCCATAAAGGCGGATGATCTTATCACTATGTTGCTGCAGTTTACTCAAATGAGCAATTTCATTTTTATAACTCTCAACAGTCTGTTGATCAGCTTCCTCTAGATTCACATATTTGACAGCATACAGCTGCTTCTTTTCATTCAGTACTTGAAACACCTGTAAAACAATATCAGTTAATAACTTCATTCAATCCCAGTTCTGATTTACCATGGCCCTTCATCTCGCCATAGCCAGAATTTCAAAGGAAAAGCGTACCTTTTTGAAAGGAAGAAGCAACACTACATTTAGAAAGAAGTTCATACAAGTCAGCATGAAGAAAAATTAAGAAGCCACCAGTTACAACAGAAACAACCCTCTATCAGAAGCCATCTTGGTACCACATTATATTTCACTAGGCGTATTTGATCACAAGTCTGAACTGTTCCTAAGATGAAGCATGCAAAATTACACTTCCCACAGAGGTAAGGGTTTGACCTGCCACTGCACATCCATTTCGTCACACCAAGATGATTTGGAGGTTAGACCACATGGCACATGAGAAGGGGCTGAGAGCACTGAGTCCATCCAGTCTGAAGATGAGAAGGCTACAAGGAATCTTATTGCTGTCTTCAACTATTTAAAGGGAAGGTATAAAAAAAGACAGACTCCTCTTGAACCATCAAAGTATGAGAGGCAGCATGCATAGCTAACAAGGAAAATTCCAATTAGATATCAGGAAATTTTTTCCACCATCATGTAGTCAAACAGGGGAACAGGTTGTCCAGAGGGGCTGTGAAATCTCCATGCTTGGCAATACTCAAAAGTCGACTGCAAAAGACAACAAGCAACCTGCTCTGTTTAGGCCTTGCTTTAAGCGGACCATTAGACCAAGAGACACGCAGAGGCCCCTTCCATCCTACCTCATTCTACAACTGTACGCTGCCAACACAGGAAGCTTTTCCTCCTGGAGGTCCCTGCTGACTGGAAGCTGGCCAGCGTTATTCCAATTTACAATACGGGCATGAAGGAAGACCCAAGAAACTACAGAACTGTTGGCCTAACTTCAGTTCCTAGAAAAATTACAGAGATCATCATACTGGGTACTGTCAAAAGGCATTTAAAAGAAAATGCCATCACCAGGCACAGTCAACATGGGTTCATAAAGGGAAAGCCCCATT
>NW_010972631.1:5059111-5059319 GCF_000737465.1 Haliaeetus leucocephalus
CTATGAGGAGTGGATAAGGACTTTGGGCTTGTCTAGTTTGGAGAAAAGGAGGCTGAGGAGCGACCTCATTGCTCTGTACAGCTTCCTGAGGAGGGGACGTGGAGAGGGAGGTGCTGAGCTCTTCTCCCCAGGATCCAGTGATAAGAGGCGTGGGAATAGTTCAAAGCTGCATCAGGGGAGGTTTAGACTGGACAGTAGGAAGCATTTC
>NW_010972631.1:5059520-5091168 GCF_000737465.1 Haliaeetus leucocephalus
TCAATTTACTACTCTCTGGATTAATAAAATGATGTAAGATTCTTGTTTGCCTCAGTCTTCACTGGCAACCTCTCCTCCCATACCTCTCGAGTGGACGGACTGCAAGACACAGCCTGGGGGAGCAAAGTCCCTCCCGCGGTAAGAGAAGATCAGGTTCGAGACCACCTGAGGAACCTGAACATACAGAAGTCTATGGGACCTGACAAGATGCATCCTGGAGTCCTGAGGGAATTGGCTGATGCAGTGGCCAAGCCAGTGGCCATGATACTTGAAAAGTCACAGCAGTCAAGTGAAGTGCCCAGTGACTGGAAAAAGGCAAACATCACACCCCTTTTTAAAAAGGGGTAGAAAGGACCCTGGGAACTACTGACCTGTCAGCCTCACCTCCGTGCCTGGCAAGATCATGGAACAGATCCTCCTAGAAGCTCTGCTAAGGCACATGGGAGGACAGGGAGGTGATCGCAGACAGCCAGCATGGCTTCACCAAGGGCAAGTCCTGCCTGACCAACCCAGTGGCCTTCCAGGAAGCAGTGACTACAGCAGCGGACAAGGGAAGAGCTACGGATGTCATCTATCTGGACTTCTGTAAGGCCTTTGACACAGTCCCCCACAACATCCTTCTCTCCAAATTGGAGAGATACAGATTTGATCAGTGGACTGTTCGGTGGATGAGGAATTGGTTGGATGGTTGCATCCAGAGGGTAGTGGTCAACGGCTCAATGGCCAGACATGATCGGTGACAAGTGGAGTCCCTCAGGGGTTCATACTGGGACCAGTACTGTTTAGTACCTTCATCAATGACATAGAAATTGGGATCAATACAGGCTGGGGGATGAAGGGATGGAGAGCAGCCCTGCGGAGAAGCACTTGGAGGTACCAGTGGATGAAAAGCTGGACATGACCCAGCAATATGCACTCACAGCCCAGAAAGCCAACCATATCCTGGGCTGCATAAAAAGAAGCATGGCCAGCAGGTCGAGGGAGGTGATTCTCCCCCTCTACTCCACTCCAGTGAGATCCCACCTGCAGTACTGCATCCAGCTCTGCCATCCTCAGCACAAGGAAGACATGGACCTGTTGGAGCAGGTCCAGAGGAGGGCCACAAAAATGGTCAGAGGGCTGGAACAGCTCTTCTATGAAGACAGGCTGAGAGAGTTGGGGTTGTTCAGCCTGAAGAGGAGAAGGCTCTGGGGTGACCTTATTGTGGCCTTTCAGTACTTGAAGGGGGCTTATAAAAAAGATGGGGACAAACTTTTTAGCAGGGCCTGTTGCAGTAAGACAAGGGGTAATGGTTTTAAACAAAAAGGTAGATTCAGACTAGATATAAGGAAGAAATTTTTAACCAGGAAGGTGGTGAAACACTGGCACAGGATGCCCAGAGAGGTGGTAGATGCCCCATCCCTGGAAACATTGAAGGTCAGGCTGGACGGGGCTCTGAGCAACCTGATCAAGTTGAAGATGCCCCTGCTCACTGCAGGAGGGTTGGACTAGATGACCTTTAAAAGGTCCCTTCCAAACCAAACTATTCTATGATTAAGATATTGCAACTTTTAAAACCAATTTCCCATCTCTTATAACACACTCAGACTGTTTCTTCTATCACTAGAAAGCACTCAGCTTGATTGCTCAGTACCACTTCAGTTCTGTCAGTTTCTGCATATGCAAACATGAAACCAAAAGAAAAGTAGGCACAAAGGGTCATAAATATAAGCCAAGTTTAAATAAATATGATTAGATAAATGTGTTTAAAATTTTGAAGTCTAGACATATGGGGATTTTTAAACAAAATTCTAGTGCTCTTTTCCATGACTATTTACTGGATTGTAAGATGCCTGAAAACCAATAAAGTATACATGCTGTTGACAATAGTTGTCACTTTTTAAGATAGCACTTCTGCACTCCTCAGTTTTGCAAGGGAAGCCTATTTTAAGTGAGTATGGTAATTGCACCATGAGAGCTTGAGCATCCTCCATCCAAGTAAGCTACTGATGAAATGGCAACTATCAAATATTTTTAATTAAAAAATTGAAAAGCTATAAAACAAGGTCAATCTTAAGTACTTATCTCAGATACTTAAAGCCAGTTCAGGAAAATCCATGCATTTAAAACAAAACACCAGATGATTTAGTGGACTGAACTTAAGGGTAAGATTAGAGATAGTTCTAAAACTAGCTCTAACTAAAGCTCTCTGGGCAATTTTTGGCAAGTCAAAAAGATACTTTAAAAAAAAAGAGAGAGTTTTAAATAGAAATGTTATCATTGAACTTAAGGATCCAATTTATATTTTGCTGCATGCCCCAAAGTAACCATTTTACTTTCTGTGTGCTGCAGACTAAGTACTACGTAGGCTGTTACTGAAGATTAACCAATGAGTGCATGAATCAAATTTCCCTTACAGAAATTCTTAGGCTGTCCCTGTGACTAATACAGGTGAAGCAGAGGTGTGGGAGACAGAAGAAAGCCAACAGAAGAGAAATCTAACTCACACAAAACTGGTTATGTTGGTTTTGTTATAATTCTTTATCTTCTGAACAAGAGGTTTTGCCAAAACTGTTTCCCAAGCTCCTGTGACCCCAAATTTCCTTATAAAAAGCAGCTAACTGTAATTAACATGCTGTAATAATTGAAGCACCATTTTCATAATACATTAATTCAGTTGTTATTGCAGGCTATCTGAACACTCAGATAAAACAGCATTGTACCAAATGTAATGTGTGCTGTTTCTTCTGCATCCATGAGGGAGAAAGCCTAAGCATAGCATTAAAGTTACAAATTCCTAGATTCTCTGGGTCACTCAAACACTTTGTACGTGCTAGTACTACGCACTCGTTATTAGATAACTTCAACATGTTTGTTTACAATACAACTACTACAGTGTAAATGAGTGACTGTCTAAAAGGATAGAAGAGCATCTTACCTTACTTGAGCCTCCACTACCTATTTGCTTTAATATTGTATAAATTCTTCCTTTGATGGCAAGACATTCATGTGATGGTATAGAAGCTGGAACCTGTGTACATACAGAAAAAGCTAAGAAAACATTGATATACATGCAGTGGAACTTGGTAGAGCTCTACTTTTTATCAAGTTAATATGTTTTAAGTTGTCTTGGTCTTTCTGAACAAGATAAAGTATAGTAAAGCTAAGCTTTAAACATGTCTTGAAAGCTAAAGATCCCAATAGCAGAAGTATTTGTATAATGATCATCACTTGGCATGTTAACATCACTGAACTCTTATAAAAGATACCAATGCTTTTCACCCTGGAAATCAAGAAAAGGGTGTTCTTTTTAAGGCTTCTCAGATCATTAGAGACACCTCCCTCTTTACAGATAATGTTGGAAGCTTTGTTTAAATCCAAGACACTTTCAGTCACAGCATGCAACTAACTTAGAGCTGTACTCAAATCACCTATTTTATTTGAAGTTAACTACTAGCTAGCAGACTTAAGTGCTGTGAAGCTGAAACAGCCTGTCTTGCCCGTACCTGCTATACCAAACTGTAGAACACCCACAAATTTTAAATGTTAATCCTCTGGTAGGAAGCTTAAACCTATCCCCCAATTCTGTCTACAGTTAGGAAGATTCCTACCTGAATGTGCAATCCATCTAAGGTAATCCATTTTTACATGATTTCAGGCCACTACAAATGCATCAAAATTTGTGAAGTCTAACAAAATGCAGAATGAATGCAATTCATTCTTTTACCTCCCT
Organism: Haliaeetus leucocephalus; assembly: GCF_000737465.1. Taxonomy (NCBI): domain Eukaryota; kingdom Metazoa; phylum Chordata; class Aves; order Accipitriformes; family Accipitridae; genus Haliaeetus; species Haliaeetus leucocephalus. The sequence continues at coordinate 5,063,233 of NW_010972631.1, forward strand.
CAGACTCTTATGATTTGCAATGCACACCGCTTCTCTTTATGGGTACTCCACTGTAGTGTGTAGTACAACTATAAAAGCATAGCAGAATAAAAATAGTGACTCTAGTTCTTGTCTCTGTCATGAAGTAGAATCTGAAACAGCTTAGATTTCAGACTTAAAGGCTTCAGGATTTTGACACAACTGAACTGATTTTTCAAGAGATGACTTATTTTACCTAAATTCAGAAATACCTAAGAAGAAACAGTTATTTTGAGAATAAGCAATACAGACTACTTTCCATTACTCATCCAGGAAGATGAACAGCAACTTTAGATTAAAAAAATATACATACATGCATATATTTAACAAAGTAGTCTCCAGTGAAAATATGTACTGAAAAATGGCAAAAGACAGCCTAAAATCATTACCTGCAAGCCAGCTTGATTCTGAAATGGAGTTGCTGGAGTATGTGGCAAGAAATATGGGAGCTGGCTGTACGGAGTAGAAATTTGACATCCTGGTAGAAAGTTGTTCTTTACAACTGGTGTTCTGAAACTAAAGGAAATTATGAACAATATCTGCATTTAGTTTTATATTTTTAAAGATTATTCTAACAACAAAGTTGAACTTTTCAGTGCTGCTTGAAAGTTAAACACTACTGACTAGCAAAAGCCCAAGCCTCTGCTACATTCAATAATTAGCATTAAGACCACTTCAACTTCTTGACTTTGAAGTCCTTTAGAAGTACACTTAAACTATAACATACTTAGGAAACATTTCTTAAAACAGTAATTAAATCCCCATCTTCAGATACTAGCCAGCACTCTGCATAAACTGGAAAATGAAAGCACCATATAACTGGAAGAGCTGACCATAAGACAGCAAGATAGTCTAAGCCACAGTCAGTTTTCTTTAGCTTATTGTTCTTTATTCAAAACTTTTTTAGATGAAGAGACTTTTTTTTTTAAAGTGAGCATATTGAGACAAACAACTTCAAGGCAATCACAAGAGGTTTTTTGAGAACTTTAGCTATGCTGTATATTAGCAGAAAGATTGTGTATTTCAGAAAACTAAAGATTGCAAGAAACCCTTTATGTTTTTTTATTTGTTCCCTTGATATATCTACCATATATTTAGTTATATTACAAAATAAATGTTTTTTCCACAGTATTTACAGAAACTGATGCTAAGATTAGAACTGGATAAGAATTTATATGCCTAGGACTTTTTTTGTAGAGAATAAAGTGACAAAAGTTGGGAAAAAAACCAGTCAAAACCAGTCAAAAGCACGGTTCTCACTGAACACAAAAGCACTCAACAATTCTGCATGTTTACCACGTGTCATACATACTGTGTGTAATGAGAATTTATTTTTTAAAAATTTACATATCACAAGTTTGAAAGAAACAAGAACAGAATCTATTCAAGGACTACTTTTATCAAGGCCCATCATGAGATGATGTGCTTCATTCACTATGTATATTCTAAATTCTACAGCTACAGAGACAGAGGTCCTACCAACAGGAACAGTGCTTACTCATCATATAGCCTTGACCTATATGATTCATCCTAGAGACTTATAAAAATAGTAAGTGATCATGTAATTAGAAAGATTTATTAACATATGCACAGGGGTTTATGCCTAATTTAAGACTGCATGGATAAACAAATGCTAGCATTTCCTAACTTGAGTGCTCAATTCTGCAAGCCTCTAGATTCCTTACACTTTTTTTTTTAAAATAAAACCCAGACATCTGCATCATGGGAACCAGACTGATACACAGTTATAAATTTAAAAAGCCTGTCAGCCACAAACAGCAAGGCATCCAGAAGAAAGTGTCATATAGCAGGGATCAGAGAAAGAGGTAAATGCTGTAATAAGGCCTTCTTGATTTGATGTACTTCCAAATGCTGAAAAGCTGACAGGGAAGACAAAGTTCTCTAAATGAAATCTGAGTCTTAGAAGTCAGGCATTTGACATCAAGCATTGGAAGCACTCAAATCTAGTTTGCTATCTGAACAGAAAAGCTTAAGAAACCCTGCTGAAAACTGCTAAAGTCTTTCCAGAGATCGACTACCATTTATGAGTGTATAGCTCAAAGAAGTAGCTTACCAGTCCATATAATCACTATATGTGGTGCTTGGTGTTCCACAAACATGTGATGGATCACTTTTCTTAGAAACAGCATCTGGTGGTGATAATCCTTTTGAAATGGAATGACCAGATTGTTCAAGGCTCGATTGTTTTACCTACAGAGGGCAAAACAAGGTATTATTCCACAAAAGGAGCCACAATTGAGAACACAGAAATCATTTTTTTCAACAAGTAAAGGCTGCTGCAGCTAGAAAACCACTATGTGTTCTTGTTACTTTACCTCTCTGTAGCAGCTTTTCTGTGTCACTTCTTGACTTGGCCATTTTTTTCTGGCGTTAACACAGTTTAGTTTAATCTGATCCAATTGCTTTCTGTAGCTTTCACCAGAACTAGATTGTTGCTGTTGACTTTCCAGACTCCTTGGCTCTGGTATCTTCAGCTCCTGATGCTGTATTTTATTTTCTGGAAGAAAAAAAAAAGGTCAGATAAACACTTGATATTTAGTACTTGAAACAGTTTCTGGCAGATTTATCCCATAGTTTCTAGAATAATTTTACCTAATTTTCTGTATCAGAATAAATGAACACAGTTCACTTACTGGAATCAGGCATTAAAAGGCATTAATGTAATCTTCAGGATTCATATTCCGTTCAGTGTAGTGATATGGCAACTTTATTCAGAATCTTAGGACACTACTATATCAGTAACAGAGATACAACTATTTCCTTCACCAACGCACAGAACAAGATCATATTCATAATTTTTACTACAACATCCTGGGACACTGAGCAGGTTTATAAAGCACTGAAGATAAGTTTACTGCAATACTTCAAATCAGAAGTCTGTTGTGTGTGACAACAGGCAGCCTACAAGCTGTAATGACTGAAGACAAAGGCATAAAGGGAGAAGGCATGCTCCATCTCATGGCTCCTTCTGCAGACATGATAGGACATTGAATTGGTAGAAGATTGCAGGACAGGCTGCAGATAGCACAGACTAAGAATGCTCCTGCACACGGTCATTCAGTTTTCTTTTCCCGTGACTAGAAAGCAGTATTCCATGCCAAGCAGAAGCTGAGTGCAATTCAGCTACCAAAGGACTGAGCTAGTACAACCGGGATCTCATCTGGAAGCTTGAATGAAGCACAAACAGGGACAGTAGGACCCGAAACCCAAACTGTTCCCAATGCAAGTCCATGGGAAAGATTTCGCACGGGGTTGAGGGCACACTGAAGTTAAAAAAAAAAATCACCATTTTTCAAATGAAATCTTTTTCTTTCCTATAATATGTAGGTACATATATAATCCTAAATCCAGATCTTGCAATATTAGACATTTTCACTGGATTTCTTGAGAAAGATCAGAAATCAGAAAGCCATCTAGGGAACTAGATTTCTAATGAAGCACAGGATTTTCTTTGTGGGTTTTGGCAGGGGGGATGTGGGGAGGGTGGGTTGGCTTGCTTGGGTTTTTTTACTACTTTCACAGGTACCACAGTAAAAGATTAGTACACATATTCCATATTCCACAGTGTTGGTGCTAAGTCAGTAGTAACCTTCTAAATTTTACCAGCCCTGAAATACTTGCTATAAATCTGAGTTGTTTATAACATTTCCCAGAAAGACCACAATGTAAAGTGGTCTCACACCACCACTATTTCTATGTCATGTTTGACTGTTGTGTGAAGTCATCTCTCCATGCATTAGATAAATACATAAGTAGAGCTTAGGTTATTTCTCAAAAACACCTGTTTCTAAAATAAGTTAAAACTCATTCCTCAAAAGTACATTAACACAATGAGAATCTCAGCCATTCGAATGGTAGCAAAACTTAGATTTCTTTAAAAATAAAATTTCTAAAAATTACAATACAGTTAAGGCTGAAACACTATGTTGTTTAAAGCAAAAGTGTAACAGTGCATTTGATTGACTGAAATTCACTAAGTCTCTAAAGAGTACACATTTATTTAGTACAAGTGTCATTCACACAAAGGATTCCTGCAGTACAAATTCATAAATCGGATTGCACTGAGTATATGGAAAGAACAGAGAAAATAATTCAGGGGTTTTTCACAGGACATAGGAAAAGAGGAAAACAATTTGTCTTTTGACAAAGCGTTTTCACACTTTTGGAAAACCTCATAAGAAAGTAACTATGCCATTAAAGAACCTTATTTATTCTATACTTGCCCAAAGATTAAGATGCATGCATATGCTGTGGTAAAACTCAGGTGAGGAAAACACTATATTACAACAAGTTAAGAAATCCCCAGAGTGACATAAAGTTAACATGTACATGGGGCAGTGAAGCTGACCAAAGACAACAGATACTTAACAGTTGAAACCAAGAAAAAGAGAAGCCTGACCAAAGCAGAAGCAATTAATTCAGATATGTGAAGAATCCTAATCTGAGAAATAGTCTGATACGTAAACAGCAGCAGAAAAAGCTAGTTTCATGTAATGGATAAACAGGATAGAAAGCAGAGCGCTGAAAGCAACAGATGACACGGACGTTCTGAATTCAGAGAGAATTGCGGGAGCTTTGCACTTTTTTTTCTAGTGCAAGACAATGTCATGGTCTCACCTTTTTAACCTTACTTCAGCCAAAACAATCTCAGATTAAACTTCAACATAAGAAATTAGAGCTATAGCATCTATAGGGTAAGCTAGGAGCACGCATAAGGAAAGTCACAGGAGAAGCAAACTACTATAATTTGAGTCTGTCTCAAAAAAATCTAAACAACCCCGTCAAGAACATTATAATGCTTAGTTTGAATTTCCCTCAGCCAACATCCACCTTTTTTTTTGGTATAAACTAGCACTGTTATCTGATACTCTGGCAATATTTTTTCTACACTTAGGCTGGCAAGTCTTAATCTGAAACCTTGCATTGTTGCTATGCCAATGCCTATTTATGTCACATGTATTGTAAGAGCTAAGGACATAATGAATTAGCACTATACCGTGGCATTTTACTTCAAGCCCAGCACTCCATACTTTTGGGCAGTGTTGCAATGAGGATTTTTTTTGTGGGTTTTGGCAGGGTGGATGTGGGGAGGGTGGGTTGACTTGCTTGGGTTTTTTTACTACTTTCACAGGTACCACTCAAAAGCCAAATTTTAATTAAATGCTCCTCAATTCCAAGCAGATCAACTTTTTCACTTTTTGAAGAATTTTTTATTTAGCAATGCATTTTTTTAAAAATAAAGAGCTAATTTTCAATGCTTATTCTATTTCAAACTACTGAAACATCACATATTAATAGTTACCTTCTCTTTTCATCGCAAGACTTGCATCCATTTTGGTTTTGAGAGTTATAGTTGAATTGGTAGCCGTTTCTAAGCTGTCCTCATCCAACATCTGCAACTGTAAAGAATTTTTTTCTTGTAAGGACTAAAGAAAACAAAAAGCATCTTAAAAAGAATCAAAGGAGATACCAAGTACAGTGTCCAAAAGACATTTCTTTATGATAATTAATGACCGATGCACCACAAAGGAAACACGCTTCAGAAAACAGTGCAGGGTACACAGACAAGTATTACTGATACTATTTTTAAATCCATCAGTACTCTGAATGTCCAATCATACAGTTTCTATTACAAAGACCTAAATGCTTTCTATTCTTGAATTTTCCCTCAGGGGGCACAGGACATAAAAATGCAAGGCATAGCTCAAAATTAATCTTTACCAAAAGCCATAATTTACAGCTCCATAGAGCACCTAATGAACTCAATTAAGTGGACTTCATTGAATACAGTACTTCCCATGATAAAACTCATGGCTGAAAGAGCTCCTATAGTCAAGATGAAATGTGTTTATCCCCTCTTCATAAATCATATGACAGATGTATTGTTCAGAGAAAGCTCTTAATGCCTGATTATGCATAACAATTTTCAAATTTAAAACCACAATCAATGTTTCTATTCACAATTGATTACTTAACATAAAGGCAAACTCTACCTTATTTCTTTCCTGAATTGAAGAAAGTGTTATTTTTTTCCTTTCTAATACCATAGGACAGCCAGGTAGAGTTCTTGTATCTATTTTAAAGATATTTAGATTACCTGTAAGTCTCCCAGGTTGTATGAGTCACCCCCACTAGATTTCACTTCTGATGGTGGAAAAGGTGCAACAAAGGCTGTACATCTGGAACTGGGTATTTGCCTATTGAGATAACATTGTTAATTATATCACATGCCAACATATAATGTAACGATTGCCTTTTGTGAACCCGATGAAAAACACGGCTGTGTGAAGACTTTTGGCTACAAGTTTCAAATATACAGAAAAGCAGGCACACTGACAGCCCAGTGAGAAACAATACAAGAAATCTCTAACAATGCCACCATCATCCTATGAAATGACAGGTCACTTAATTGGTTGTCTTCCATAGAAAACAGTAATAAGCTACGGATAAGATACTAAACCCCAATGGTGTGTTCCAAAGTAAATTTTGAAATACAGAACAATACTATTATGTGAAATGCATCATCCCACTACTTTCACAGATTCAGAATATTGGGCTTTAACTAACTTCTGAGAGGCTAAGTAAGCAGTTTTCACTCTTTGGTTATGTATTTCTCCCCAAAGTTCCCATTTCTGCATGGATTTAATCACACAGCAATAAGGGAACAAAGTTAGTGTAACAGACTTGATATGGCAGGGCAGGGAACAGAACGCTTTCTCCTCTGTTTACTTGCAAGCTATGCTACAGTCAGGTAACATGTAGCAAAATACTATTTTCCTTGGCAGATTCTTCCACTGCTGAACAGTTATTCACAATAAAGTGACCATAACGACTTTCTTAATATAATCATTATCATATAGATTATGTTAAAAATGAGGATTTAAAAAAATCTTTTGGAAGTTACAAGACTGCCTTGTATCTAATTTTAGAAACTGGAATACACAAATGTAAAAGTTACTTTGAACAAAATTTATTTTTGCCTTACTCTCCATTTCTTCTGAGCCTACTGATTAGCCAGAACAAGAAACTGATCTTTGCATGCTCTCATACAAAGAATCTGAGTAGTAAGATATGAAATAGGTTATTTCAATTCCTACTGCAACTATAATGACTATTTGTCAAAAATCTGTAGATCAATGTTAAAACATTCTTAACATCTGACATTGCCACTATCTAATAAAAACACTGTTGAAAAGGAACATTGTGCTGTAGTAAACCCAAACACCATACCTCTTCATAACACTAGCTGTAAGTGGTACATCCATCATCTTCACATCATCACCAGCATCAGTTACCAGTTTAACAGGAACCCTCCCAAAGGGGCAAGCCTAAGAGCAAATTGAAAGTTATCATCAGGTATGTGAAGCAGAACGAAAAGTTCTTGAAGCAAAAGATTTTGAAGCAAAATTTTACACATGTTACCTGGTTAGATTTGTTTAGTGGTCTTAAGGGATTGTGGTAATTAACTAGAGCATCAAGTTCATGTGACTTCTCCTCCCTGAAGGCAAGAAAAAAAACAAACAAAAAACCACAACACTGTAGCATGCATTAGGTTTTGGTTTAAATGATGTTTTAAGAAATAAAATAAGAAATCAAGACATTACCCAAGCAAAAGTCTGGTAACAGTAGAAGAATTTTCACCAGAATCATTCCTTTTTATGCTTCTGTGATTTCCAGCTAGGCTCTGAAGTCCAGACTCTTGTGTACTTGATACTGTAGGTAAATTAGTTAGAATTATTCAGATAATACTAAAGATTGTATTTGGTTCAAAAGAAAAAAGTGTTCTTTCATAAGTGAAATTTAAAAATACATACATTCGCAGTAATCTAGTATCAATGACATACATCACTTTCTACTGATGTAGACAGATATTTTATGTAATTATATAAGATACATTAATTCAGATAAAAAGAGAAAAAAACAAACACAGACTTACAACCAGAAGGAGCTTTCCAGGATAAGCACAAAATGGCCTGTAACAATTGTTAAATATATTAGCTACTTGTTTTCTACACAGTTATAGTTGTAAACTATGTTTAAACACATAAAAGGGAGATTCAAGATGTCCAAAGACTATCCAAAGCAATTTAACTTCTAACTGTAAAACCTCACTGTTAATCTTATCCTATATGCAGAAGGAATACGAGCACCAAAAACACTGGTTTGAATAGTATCTTGGGGGAGCAAGGAAGAAACCCATGCTTTCAGAACAAGATGATTTTCCAAATCTACATTCTCAAAATAAACCTCCACTCCAAAACAGCATCATCTGAAGGATGCCTCTGAAGCTTGCTCCACAACGATTCCTCAAAAGATTTAAAACTGCTTACATTTGGATTCTTTTGTCGTTCATTCCAATTATTTATCACTACACATAAGGACACCCACACCTAAATAACTACAATAAATACTAAATTAAGCATCAAAACCTAGCTTGTTTCAGAGGTAGTATCTCAAAGGTACAACTGTCTCGACAATCCCTACAAAGACCCTGCTACTAGAGACCCAAGATATTGATAATATCCTTGACCTACCCTGTTGTCCTCATGTTGAGCACTTGCTTTAGGGCTCTGACTTCATTTATGTGGTGTTTCATTTTGATAGACCATTTTTGTGCTACATCAGTTATGTTTCTGTAGATCCATCAGGACTTAAAGGGTGCCTGCAATTGCTACCTTTTTATAACTTCCACTAGAACTGAAAAGGCTGGACGCTTTTGCAATCACAACATGAGTAGGTAAGTCTTTCACAGGCATACCTTCTTTAGGTTTTTCAGTATAATATCTGGAAGGCTGCATACTAAATCCCTAACCACCTACTGTGTCAGGGGTAGAAGACAGGAATCAGGACATCAGAATTACCAATCATCAATTAAACACTTGTTTTTCTCCTTCAGATTCTCCTTCTTGCTCTTAGAAAGAAAGGCACTTTAAATACAGTTTTAGTCACTGAAACCCTAAGAAGCTTCCCAATTTCAGTTGCTAAACATGTTTTTCATACTGACAAATCCTAGGCTGAAAGAAATTTCAAAGTTCACCTCCAAGCCTCCTGACAGAGTTAGGCCACAGACGCAATTCCTTCTAGAGCCAACGCTACTAACCGGTTGAAGAATTTACTAACTCAGTGACTTGTTACCAAAGACATTTTGCTTATCCCTCCACCTCACTGAATCTGCCAACACAGCACTTAGGAGAGTAATCCCCAATTCATATCAGGTAAATTCAACTGCATTAGTCTAAGCAATTAGTTGGGTTAAATTAAACCAGTTGATTTCACTGATAGCAAATTTGAGAGTGGTCTTATAAACCATGCTCTACTGCCAGGTCAGGAAAGATCAAGGTGGGCAATAGCAAACAGTTCATTCACCAGCCCCATCTTAATCCAGCAGAGAATCTTGCTCAGTTATTGAAGATCTGGCAAAAGTTACGTGAAGTTGTACATTCATCTTAAAATTAAATGTTAAGTCAACCCCTAGTCACATTATTAATAGAGCTTTGTGAAAATGAAGTATTATTTCAGACATACTTTACAGTAAGCAGAAGCAGAAATCAAGTTATTTGAAAAGTCATTCTAGAACCTCAAAACCACAAATACACAGGTCAGAACAACATGGTCATCATCCAAACTATTTTTGCCTAGAGGTGAAGAAGGGAAGGTCATTTCTCAGAGAACAACAAATGACCAGAAGTCAGAACACACTGATGCAAATACATCAACGCTTTAGTAACTGCCCATGAACACGCTGTGTTCATGTGTTACAATATAGAAAAGGTAGCTTAATTCTTCATTTAGGGAACATTGTTGAGTACAAGCTATTTTAAGAGCCTTCAGATATACACTAACATCTTAAATTCAGTTATTTTCCTGACAAACCCTTTTAAAAATTGAAATTAATATTTGATTATTCAGGTAGAAAGATCTTTTCCACAATAAAAGATATTTTTTTTAAAGACAGTCAGACACCAAGGAACTTGTATTTTTAAAAAATCAAAGACAACTTATATAATATGATCTTCTACATCACAGAAGCCTTGTTTTCCATCAGTATAGGAAATTTGCTTGACCGATAAACAGAATAATTCATGGCTATACACAGCCTCTCAAGAAATCACAATTTAAGGACTTCTATATACCATTTCTCTTAAGATTTTTAAATTGTGGATCAGTTCATTAAAATTAATTTGATTTTTATTTTGAATACTCCCATGTATCCCTTCTACCTTCAGCCAGCAGAAGATAGACTTCTGACAGATGAACACAGCAGTATTAGCTATTTTTCTAGTCCTTAATTTTTTTATAAACTACTTGTGCCAATAGACTGAACGAAGTTAAATAAAAAAAGACAAGTGTCTCATTATATAATGTAGTTCTAAGTTTTTCTTTACGTAACATTAATACTCATAGTTTTGAATTAGCAGTTTACCAATGCAGTACCATCACCAGCTCACACACACACATTCCACCCTTTATACACAGAAAGATTTTTTTCTCCAAACTTACCACTGGATTCTCACATTCAGTTGGTGATCTGCAATACTGTTATTCCTTCAGGCTGAGAACACTTATCTGCCTCATACTATCCATGACTACAGTTGGAGACTGATCTTAAGGGCCTTTTCCAATGTAAATGATTCTAAAATTATTTTAATGACCTACATTTAAGTATTATTTTTTCCCAATTAAACATATTTGATTGCACCTGGTATGTCAAATACTTTAGATTTCTGTGCATGAATGAAAGAGGAGAAAAAGGAATTAAACCAATGGCTTCTAGACTTGCTGCACAGTTTTTATATTTGCATCACTACCATAACTGCATATAACTTGTCAAAAGCTTTCTGAACAATCTTTTGAAGCTGTGAAGAAATGCATTTACACATACAGCATTCCTGTTTGCAAATAAAAAAGCTTTCAAAAGCAGCTCTTTAAATGCAAATACAAAACAGACAAGACTTAAATGCCTATACACTAAAACAGTCTCTATTGTTCCAGAAGGACCAAACAAATTCACTTAAAGCCAAGTTCACCAATTCAGGCCACATATATCCCTGAGTTTTGAGATATTTCAAGTCCAGTGTTATTTGCCTTTTAAACTTTTATCTTTAAATAGCTGGATTAATACTTGCATTTTTCAAATACTTAATGTTACAAGTTCATATAAATGAAATACTACATCAGCCTACTCTTCCTCCAAAGTTCACTGCTTCCTAAATAGCAAACAGGTTTTTGACATGTATTCCCTTAGCTTTGCAGCATGTAAAGCCAATATCATCAGATAGAAATTGTACAATCCATGAAGGATATTCCACAGGATATTCTCCTGCAGCACAGTACATCAGCTGTGGCACTTACCATGTCTATATCTGATCAGTGGTAAACAGAATAGGACCAAAAATAAATTTTATTAAAAAATTAATACCATAACTGAATATTATTGCAAGTGTTACCAAATGTTTGGTATCTCCCCCCTACCACAACTAGTGTTTCACACAAAGGTTGAGTCAACAGAAGCCAGCCAAATCTCAAACCACGTTCCTGAAGACATATCCCTAGGGAAATGAAATCAGACTAATTCTGTCCTTACACAAAGCAAAAATATAGAAGTGTTAGATATCACTCTTGGAAGAGTCGGTCACATGCACTTCAATATTGAAGTCAAACCATCTTTTGCTCAAGTCCACTCCAAACAAATTTATCTCTTGAAAACTTCATGAGGTAACTGTTCCCTTATTGAAGTTATATACCCAGCAATCAGTATCAGTTATGTTTTATGATAAAGCCAAGAACTTCGATTTTGTACTAATACATGGGTTTCATCCATTTGTAAAATAAATATTAAGTTGAAATGGATTATTTTTCCTAGATTTGGCTTCACTGAAATGAATGCCAGAACTTCACGAACCTGTCACAAGATACACTTCCAAGTAAGCTGTCTGTATAGTTCAGCCTGCATGGTTTAGTTCCAATTCTTCTCTACCACCAGTAGCTCTTATTTCACATTTTCAGCTGTAAGTCTCCATTAGAAAGTACAAACACCTAATGACAGTCAGAGGAACACCCTCTGCAGAGTTACAGAATTAACCATCCTATGGCTCCTGCAAACTACAGTCACTGCATTGAAGATGGAAGCAAGTATTGAAGGAATAAGATTTATAATATAAATATGACTGTTTATTAGATGATAGCAGATTATGAGTTCGTATCTAAAAGGGACAAACATTAGAAAGATATTTTCAATCTAGAATTACAACATGTATAAACTCAAGCAACATTTTAAGAAATTGCAACTACCTGCTAAGTTCTCCTTCTCCTCATCTGAAAGCAACTGCTTTTTTTGTGAATGAAAGTTTTGTAGAGCAGTTTCCAACATTTCTAGTGGAACAGCAGAGCATTCCACAGCTTTCTGAAGGAGCTGCTTACACTTCTTCACATTTCCTAAGTAGTAAGGAACATAGAGTTAGAAATCAAGGAAATAAACAATTACACTGGGGCAACATGGTCTTTTTTTAAAGACGTGATGACATTCATGCTGTCTTATATTCACTTTGTATTATTCTCTGAAGCCATTGTTCATTAGACACTTCCCCCTGCCTTAGGCATTCACTTTAAGGATACTGCCTACAACTAGTTACAAGTGAATCACGTAAGTCAATTTTTCACATGAAGTTGAACACCAAGTCACAAAATATGCTTTATGAACCCACAAAACTGCATTCTCAGTATTTTTTAGTGTTATAGGAACTGTAAGAAAATACAACACAAATTCTGAAATCCAGTTTTTTCTGTAGTACCAGCAAGAAGACGACCTTTAGGGACTTTAATTTAGATCTGACCAGATACAAACTTTATTGCATATGCATTACAAAACATCTTTAATGCACTCAATAGAAAGCAAGGTTAAAAGCAGCTGTTGTTAAATCAAACATCATTACTCCAGACAGCACTACAGTTAAGAAAAGAGGAATGAAAAGGAAGGATATTGTTTCATTAGTTTGACACATTACTAAATGCCATAAACGGAGACTGAAGAGAACTGGAGGGAGAAGAGCTGGTGTTTTAATGAGACATATTGAAAGCAATTAATTTACATATATAAGCATGTACACATACAGCTATTAAAAAACCCAGTAACAGTCAAATAAGGAAAGAAGTGTACTGCAACCAATATCTTCTCCTTGGTTTAGAGAGCACCAGGGCAAAATGATACGATGTTTTCTTACAGCTGTTAACGCCCCTGAAGTCGCAAATGACTTTCTTCCTCAGTCCCAAAGCAGCAAAATGTAAACCACTTTTGTTCTTACAGGTGCTACCTATGTACATAATTATTTCTTTACTATATAACAGTATATTTCAGAGCTTCATGAACTCTCCAGCACTCAAAACTCCACTGATTAACTCTAGTTAGATGTCAATATCACCTGCAGTTCAGACTGGGGCAGGAGTGGGGTAATGTATATTAGGAACTTACACTTAAGTAACCTATTTTAAGAATAATAAATGGGTGATGTTGGACACTGACGCAAGGAAACGCCAAAGTAAGATTGGCTATGATTTAATTTAAATTTTGTGCATATTAGTTATGATTTGTTTCTTAATCATATAATCAAATCTATTTTTCTCCCAAATCTTTAGCAAGTGGATAGGCTTAGTATTTCTTTTCAAGAAACCTTAACCAGCATTCTACCTTTGGCTATATTTAGTAACCACACATTGCTTCAACAAGATCTGCTACTCAAAATGAAACTAATTCCACCTAGTATTATGTGCCACATTGAATAAGAAATAACATGACACCAAAACACCTATGTGAAAAATGAACTGCTCCATCCCCCTTAACGGAGGAGGAACCAAGGCACAAAAGTAAAGCCAGAAGCATCTGTGAGTTTCAACCAGTCCATTTCATCACATACAAAAAGCCTGAATGATCCACCTAGGCATAAGATTTTATACAGCCAAAAGTAGAGTTTTATTTATGGTCATGAGTTCAGAGCAATTCACAGCAAATCTGGCTTCCAGTACACTACCCAAGGCACACCAAAAATAAGGAAGAGACAGCTCCTCATCTGACCTATTTAAATGAAGTTGTATTCAGCATTTAAATAAAACCAAAACAGAATGGTACCTTTATTGTGTCACTCCATTTTCAGGTCATAAATATTCAATTTGTAAGGAAATCAATATCAATTTGTCAATCATAATTTCAGAATTGAGCTTTAGGTCACAATTTTGCTCAATATAGGGAAGTGAATGTATAATTAACTTATCCTTCTTAATGAAAAGGGAAATACAGATTAATCCAGAAGCAACTGTCAGGTGTGCCAAAGCACTGCTGAAATCACCGGGATGCGGGAGTAACAAAGCACTACCTTTCTCCTTTCCCTCTGGCCTAAGCTGGACACGCTCAGTGAAAAAGAAACAGCACTTCTTAAAGTAACATACAACTTGCATTAATCCTCTCTGAAACACCCAGCAGGGACACTATAGCACCATACACATTACCAAATGTCAAACAGAGCAGCTCAAGGATAACAGATACCAATCAGAGAGCACACTGGAGGTAAAACAAAGCCAATCATAAATGGCTCATACCTTTGGTATTAGGACTTCATTTTAGGTTGACTATTTGCTGTCAGAGAAACTATTGCATGAACACATCCCATAGCTACGGGGTAATTAAATTCATAAGTGATTGTGATAGAAGGATGAATTTAGTCATTGGTAAACAGTACTAACATTTCTACACTTTACTTAAATTACACAATAGGCTTTGTTTATTATACTTATTTGACAATATCTTTATTATTGCAGTATTACTATTTTATTATTTTTTAATAAGCATACGTTGCTCACTGAAATTATAAACAGTAGTAAAAAGTAGCTAATAAATTCAACACTACAAGTTTATATTAGAACAAGACCAGTCAGATAACTGACTCATCTGAAACAGAGAAACTATGGAATTTCAAGTCACAAATATGCAGATTTTTGCCTCCTCCTCCCCATCCTGGGGAGGAGTCAAATTCAGTATCCTTCCTCCATCAATTATTTTACATGGCACGTATCTGAGGGGGATTTCCACAGCCTTTCCTGCTCCATTACAAATAAACTTATTAAGAAAAACTGGAAAACCTGAGAAGACAAATGAGTATTTACTTACTGATTTTAATAATACGGCTCTGCTTCATGGGACACATTTTGAACATCTAAACTGTATTCCAAAATACAGTTAAAAAAAGTACTTGACCAAAAGTCTATTTTCCACTAGTAGTGGTTTTCTCTATAAACAAAAGTACACGTAAAGAGGAATAACTAGTAAGATGTATTCAGAATCCAGAGTGTAGAATAGACAGTTTAATCTCCTTTATTTATTGTAGTTACTTTTGGGGAGAATTTCTCATACTAGGCAGTATACAACAGCTTGCATGATACTGACAAAAGCCATGAAGAAAAACAAACCACAAAAAACTCAAAATATATCCACCAAGGCTTCTTCTTTCAAAGAAGAAAACAGCTTTAATGAATGCGCTTGTCTTTCTGCATAGAGCAAGCTGTTAAAGGGTGGAGATAAACAGGGTGACATAGATCATTGCTCAGATCACCCATGGAAAGAAGATTAAAAAAGACACCCAAAAATACAAGCCTGTGGGTAGACAGCACAGCCCTACTACCAGGTATCAGGACCACCCCCCCTGCACACAATAGGAAAGAAGGGACATAAGCCCAGGAGAACTTTGTGGACTACTGGCCCAAAGTATTGAAGACCTATTGTTCTAGATATATTATAGCATAACATATATAGTCTAGAATAGTCTAGAGGCAGAACTGAAAGAGCAAAAGAAAAAGATCAAAGAGTTTAATAAGTGAAGGAAAACAGGGAAAATAAAAAACAAACAAGTGATGCAAAGGCAATCATTCATCACCTCCTACCAGCAGACCAACACCCAGCCAGTCTCCAATCATCTGCTACTGTGTGAAGACTATCCCCTATTTTTTTATTGCTGAGCATGAAGCTATATGGCATGGAATATCCCTTTGGTCAATTCAAGTCAGCTGTCCCAGCTGCATCCCCTACCAACTTCTCGCCCACCCCCAGCCTTTGGGCAGAGGAAAGGCCAAGCAAGAAATAGAAATCCTTGACACTGTGCAAGCACTGTTCAGCAACAGCTAAAACACTGGTGTGTTATCAACACTGTTGTAGTCACAGACCTAAAACACAGCATCATACGAACTGTTAATAAAATTAACACCACCCAAGCCAGATGCAGTACACCAAGGAACAAGTTAAAGAAGGGAACTAGAATTTTTAAGAGACATTATCACACTCATATCAGAATGGCTTGCCTAAAACACTGTTGTATGGTGACATACAGCAAAGACTACCATTCTATTTTGAATACTGACAAACTGCCCCCTCCCCAACTGACTCCCCATGATGAACATGGCATCTATGATAACTGTCAAAGAAGTCAGTCCATGGCATTTATGAAGCAACAGAAGATATGAACCATCTCCACCATCCCAATATGAATGTTCAACAATGGAACGGGAAACAGAAGAATCAATTGAAATCAAATTGCTAGCAACTTAAGAACCTGAGTGGCAGAGAAAAAAGTAATTGGACCAAATTGCACATTTGCAGTATATTTTGGGTTAATAAAAACCACACAAAGAATCTACAGTTGCTGTTTGGAAGGAGCCAGAATTTCTTCCACAAGCAAGTTGAAAGTATCTAAAGGGAAACTACCGCCCAAATTTGAACATCATTTTTCAACTGAACAAGAACCTTACGCATATCTTCCAAGTAAGATCTAAGCTTAAAAAAAACCCAAACTGAAATCACTGTCAATTTTCATCTTGTTTGAAAGTTATTTCTAAAAAGGAAAAACCTATTAAGAACTGTGCACATATTTTCATTAAAAAATGAACACACGTGCTGTCATTAAATTTCAATCAAAAAAGAAGAAAAAACAGATTTTTCTTTTTCTGATTTAGTACCCATCAGTTTCCTTAAGAATTATGTAACAGGGCAGAAGTTTAAAACAACAAAACCTAGAACACCACAGAAGAACACCACCAAACAATTTTTTCTACACACCTTGTGATAGCTCAAACTGTGCAAAAGCCACATGCACAAAAGCAAATTTCTTGCAGTTCAGTCTGGCCAGATGAAATTGGTCCCGTGCCTCCTCTGGATCTTGAAGACTGTAAAGACAGCATATCAACAGTTACACAAGGTAAAGAGCCTGAGTAACAACAATGAAGTTCCATGTGCTGGGTGATGGCTTTAGATAATTCTGGAAAAGTAATCCATCTATAGCTGAAGTTTTTCTTCTTCCTTAGAGCCATCAGTGAAGTACAAATAAACAAAGAGTCTTAAAAGCTGATAATTGAAAGATATCAAGCTGACCCTTTACAAAAGCCAGAATGTGCTCAAACCTGAAGAGAAAGATTAAGGACTCATTCTTTGTCACTGCTTATATTATTCCTCAAAATATGTAGATATTGTCCCTCAGAATGCCCACTAACTTGTACAGAACACTCACCGTAGCCCTTCCAGGCTACATGCTAACACTATCCAGAGAAAAATCTCCATTCTTCTAGATGCATCCACTCCTATACTAAGGAGGTTGTAAGGCAGGAGGACAAGGAGGAAATTGCTTTAGAAACACCAAGGGTGGAAAAATACATTGTATTAATCCAGTCTGAAGAAATATTACATACACTATTAGTTATACCCTGCAGCAATATGGTCACAAAGTTTCCAATCCATTAAAGTAATACTGAACTCCAAAATTTTTGCTAGAGGTTATGAGCTTTTCTACACTGAAGAGCTTCCGCAACTGCACCCAAACTGTCAGATTCCCTCAGCAGAAATGGAGGTCACTGAAGGAAGTTGGTTGTTGGTACATCTATAATACCATACCTATAGAAAACTAGGACATAACAAGAACATTTATCCAATAGCTACCTCTATCAAGGGTTCTATGGGAACATTGACTCCTTACAAGATGTAGGGAATTCATTCCGTTTTCCCCATACTCCTAGGCAACAGTCTTATCAGTTAAATTTGGCATCACAAAGTGGATTTAAGTCCATTTTCTGCAGACAAACTGGAAGTGGCAATAGCAAACATGGTATACTTCAAAAATGTAGAGATAGTGCCACAAAGTCCAGACAAGATACTTCACATTTAAGTTTCTTTACTTTTACTAAATTTTAATCCTACTTTTACATTCAGCCAGAGATTGCCAAGTAGGACAGCAGAGATGCTTGCACACAGTACACCAACACTTAAATATTCTAGAGGATCTACAGCTTAAGGAAATACTTGTCAAGATAAAGGCCTGAATCTATATGACTATGAAATAATAAATTAACATTGCATTTCGATGGAATCCCTCCCCCTTTTTATTTTTTTTTTTTAAGAATTTTTAACACTTTTACTAGTAAAATCCACAGCCAAAAAATAAAGGCATTTCTTCCAAAATTCCACCCTGGATCAACAGGTAAGCAAAGGTAGTACACAGAAGTAGGTATGGAGAAAAATTTATGACAATGGCTTAAAAAATAAGTACAGAAAAATACAACACAGAAAGCTAAAGAGAAGATATTTCCATTAGAATTCTATGGAATTAAGAATGAGAAAAGTCTCTATCATAGTTTAGGCATGTTACTGGACTCTAGTGAGTTTAACAAACTCAGCTCTGATCACGCGAAGCAATAGGACAGGCACAGAATAACCCATCTGCAAGCAAAGTCAGAGTAACAGAAATCAAGCTCTAACGTGAATTACATTCACTTTAAAAAAGTATGTTAAAAATTAAGTTCCTGTAGAAAGCAGTGACAGCTTGGATAGCAATATGCAGAACAAGACCTAACATTAGCAACAGGCATCAAGTGCCCCACACTTGGTGGCACTGTGCTACAGCCAGAAGCATTACATAAAAGCAGGCCTGGCATAGTTACAGATAATCACTCACAGATGCAGCTAACTGTTCACCTTTGCCTGTTTCAGCATACATTCAAGGGTTCTTCAAACAACCTCAGTATCATAATAGGTCAAAAGATTTTGGCATTGTCAGACTGCAGCTAGAGAAGACACCAGGACAATACAGATCTGGTGCCAAGAATGGAATAATCCAGCTTTCATCAGAAGAAAACAGTGTTGATGCCAATAGGCACTAAAATCTCAAGCCATTGTCACTGTTTCTGACATTTATGCTCTGACTTGCTTTTCCTGTTAGGTGCAACACTTGGGAGAACAGCAAACAGAACTCTACTGAAGAGCACCTTTCTTCTCCCACCAAACACAGTATCCTATGTATCAAAGCGTTGCTTTACTTGCAATAGCTTAAAAATTAAAAATCAGAAGCACTCTAGGAGGTCATGAGAGGATTTTCTTTAACAGAAGCTAAAACTGAGCAGAGGCAAAACAGATAGTACTAGACAAACTGACAGCCAGGAACAGAGAAGGTAAGTATGAAACAGCAGGGAAATCTCAAACACCAAGAAAATTATGAGCAATGAGTGAACATGCCAAACACAAAAGACCCAAATAACCACCCACTGATTAACTTGACATTAATCTCCAAAAACTACAGACAAGAAACATTGTTGCTGTTTTTTAGATCTAATCAGTCAAAAGCAATTTCATGTTCTGGTGTGATTACACATGTACTTCATAAATGTAGTTTCATATAAATAAGTGACATTATATGCCACTCTGAATCTGAGTAAGAAAACATTAGCTTATAATAAATTATTAAGAACTGGCTAATCTCTGACAGTAATTTTCAAATGGGGGACCATAATTTAGGGAGATATTTACAGCAGAGTTCCATTGAAATTGATGCTATGTCAGATTTTGGTGCATACTTTTAAAAGGGGTTTGGGTGTGGACCATTCATCTTTTTTTAAAAATATTTTTCATTAGCAAGTCAGGAAACATGAGTGATGGTATTTGCCAGCCAGAAATACAAAGCAGAAAACAAAAAGGGCAGATCTGAACTACCCAGTGAGCTAGGTAGATTCTACAGCAAGGTTGGCTTCCAAAGTGGAAGGTATTTTAGTATAGCTATAGAGATGGCATTTTAATAGTGAAACAAGACAGACTACTCTCCCAAGAAGGTCCCTAAAGGCTATAGCAGTGAAGCAACTAAAGACATTTCAGTGGGACATCGCAACTAAAACTGTCACTAACTCATGCATTCTAGCATTAACAGGCTACTGACAGTACCTTCAGTTTTGCTTTCTGCAATACAACACACAGAATACTGAACATAATTCTAGTATCCATTTAAAAGTATGCACGTTTAAAACCGTGTTTTAAAGATCAAGTGGAAATAGGTCCAAGAGTTTTGAAGTGATTAGGGAGGTAGGAAATAATCTTTCTGAACTTAACTCCTACTATACCTAATGAGGTAACAGATGCAACTTGATAATAACATCCAATCACCACTCTGGAAAAGAAAATTCCAGGAAGTGTGAGCTGGAAGCCTATGCTACGCAATTCTGTTCTGAGGATAACACCTTTGAACAAGAACACCATCTCTCAGTATCTTTAAAGACAGGAGGTCTTTCTGGAAGATACGCTTTACTCCATTTACATAAAACCACCCTACCTCTTCAATCCTACTAAGGATTCACAGCAGGTCATTATTCACTCCTGCTGGTTTCTCAAGAGTAGATTCAACAGATTACTTACATTGCATGCTTTTAGTAAACACTGATGCAGCAAGATCCATGCAAATGACAGTACAGACAAAGTAAACAATATCATACTGCAAGATCAACCCACCTGCCAAAAAGCCAAATAAGAGGACATACAAGAAACAGGAAAAGACTAGCTATATTCACTGGAAAACCACCTGCTCCACTCTAATTGTTGATTGCTGCAATGTTAAAACACAGCTCTTCATCAAGATATTTGCTGTAATGATATTTCAATTGACAAAAGAACTCCTTACAATAAAAATCCAATTATAACCCTGTCCCAAATTATGTCTGAAAAACGTCTGAACCACCATACTGTTCAAATCTGGACTGAATAAAGCAATAAATGAGCACAAAACTAATTTCATAAGTCTAAAGGTATGGAATGATGCTCTGGGACATTCTTCCTACCCTAAAGGCAGCTAATTTAATGTAGCTGGGATGAGTCTCTCCTAGTAAGGAAGAAAGCAGACTAGAGAAGGATAGACCACTATGGTTTGACTAGATGGAACAGATAATAGCAAATTGTCTACCTCACAGCCAAATTAGTTACAGAAGTCCACAGGGAAATGAATCCTAACTTACAACATACACAATTTACTATACAGATTATAGTTACCCAAAGTTATATCAGAATTCACCCATGCAGCTTCTTTTGAGCTCAAGTATAAAGCTGGAAAAAAAAGGGTCTCATGCTATTTCCCATGTACCTTACACATAGAACCCAGAAAAAAACATGTGTTAACATCTCTAAATCAAATAGCTCTGAACAATCATGTTTATTAGCATATATTAAAAAAATGCAAGTACTGTGGAGACAACAGATAAACTGACTAGCCAAAGCTGCTCAGTTTCAAGGAGCTGATATGAAAACATCCACACTCAAAATGATAATTTGTTGCAGAAACCACTAATGAAAACAAGCTACTTATCATTCAAATGCAGAATTTGTAATGAGTTCTTATATTGAAAATTTATACTTACGCTTTTAACTCAGCAAATCTCACAAGGATGCGAGCATAGCTCTCATCTTGACTATGCTTTTCTGCAGGTAATGCAGTCACTGCCTGACTGTAACGACCAATGAGTCTATTCAGGAGGCTAACATCCATCTGAGGAAAACCCTTTTTCTCTAGCTTAAGCAAAAAACACAGCCAATCTTCTGGATTATTTGTTGTCATCATTATTTGATTAACAGTTCCAGAGTTATCTGACAGAAAAATAACAAAGGAGATTGATTAAAACTGCAGCAAACATGCACAGAAGAAAACACTTTTTATAACCTTTCATTTAAGATTAGTGATTTTTTTTTAATATTAGAGCAACATAGTTAACTAAAGAAACAGATGAAACATGTTTTGTGGTCATTAATACTGAAGAAATGCTAAACCTTAAATCCTTTCAGTTAATGGTTCTTTCAGTCTAGGTTAAGATCTGTTGCTTAAGTGTCAATCGAGCAACAAAAACACACACCTGTTGTATCAGCCGAGATTTTAGTACAGTTAAGCTCATCTGTGTTATTGTCTTCATTTCTGTATTTGTTTTTCAAGTCTCTAACTCTATTCATGATTGAAGCAATTTGTGGCAATCCTCTTTCACTTAGGTCCTCCTCCTCCATCTGCAGACACAAGGTTAAAAAACAGTGAAGTTACTGAACAAGCCTGTTGTAGCTCACCTTAATTGGAATTACCATGCAAAAGCCTCTGTATATTTTGCAGCTTGAGCCTCAACCACATTATGTAACAAATATTCTAATAAGCCTTTGTCAATCTCATTATACAAGTAAACTTCTTAGCAGAAGCCAACTTAGATGAGCAAAAGGAATTGGTACTTAACTGATCTGCCCAAATACTAGTCCATGCTTCACAGTAGCCCCTTACAATTATGTCCAGTGTTTGAATAAAATGGGAGGTGGGATATGTTGCCTGAATAGCTATAAGTCTATTGTATCAAATCACAACCTGAATCCAGGATATGGACCTGTTGGAGCAAGTCTTAGAGGGGCACCACAAAGATGATTGGGGGCTGGAGCACCTCTCCTATGAAGAGAGGCCGAGAGAGTTGGGGTTGTTCAGCCTGGAGAAGGCTCCGGGGAGCCCTTACAGCAGCCTGCCAGTACCTAAAGCGGGGCTACAGGACGGATGGGGAGGGACTTTTTTAACAGTGAGTGTAGTGATAGCATGAGGAGTAATGGTTTTAAACTGAAAGAGGATAGATGTAGATCATATTAGATATTAGGAAGAAATTCTTCACTGTGAGGGTGATGAGGCACTGGCACAGGTTGCCCAGAGAAGCTGTGGATGCCCCATCCCTGGCAGTGTTCAAGGGAAGCCTGCAGTAACATTTCCCCAAAGCCTTCTCTTCTCCAGGCTGCACAACCCCAACTCTATCAACCTGTCCTCATAGGAGAGGTTCTCCAGCCCCTGATCATCTTCATGGCCCTCCTCTGGACCCGCTCCAACAGGTCCATGTCTTTCATGTGCTGAGGACCCCAGAGCTGAACACAGTACTCCAGGTGGGGTCTCAGGAGAGCAGAGGGGGAGAATCACCTCCCTCAACCTGCTGGTCACACTTCTTTTGATGCAGCCCAGGATACAGTTGGCTTTCTGGGCTGCAAATTGCTGGGTCATGTTGAGCTTCTTGTCAACCAACACCCCCTTAAGTCCTCTCCTCAGGGCTGCCCTCAATCCACTCATCACCCAGCCTGGATTTGTGCTTGGGAATGCTCTGACCCATGTGCATTTTAGAGCATTAGTCATGGCAAGTTTGCATTTCTTTAAGAGCAGCAGACTCCCAGCTTTCCCCAAGCAGAGACCATAAACTAGATGTCATGTTTACACAGCTTGCTTATACAGCAGAAGCAGGCTTTCTTCATGTTCTTCCTGTATGAGAAATGGCCCACCAAGAATAAGTCCGCTCTTGTCTATATAGAAGTTTTTTAGTAGGTTCAAAACACAGGTCTTTGTGTAAACTCCAAGATTTAGTCTGCCAAAAGCACCATCTACATTACCACTATCAAAAGGTCTTAGCATCACTTTAACAACTCAGAGTCTGGTGAAATGTTCAAGATGTGACTTTATAATATCTTTGCAGAAAAGCAAAAAAAGCACTGAGTTCTGAAGATGGTTCCTTCCTTCCTTTACAAAATGAAATATTTTCAGTGATCTAAGAAAAGTAGAAACAAGCATCCCCAAATATAGCTGGAAGCAAGACCTATACAGAAGAAAAACCCTATGAAAGCTAGAGACAGCATACTAAATCTGGAATACAATTTTTGTTTCACTGAGCTGAGACAAAAAAAGCCTCCCCTTATTCTTCTTCAGAAAAGTACACTGAATAAATTCTAATTTCAGTGCTTGTTTGGAACTTCCTTCAGTATCTGTTTCTCCCTAAAGAGCATAGAGAAAAATCAACTTGGGCTGTTCTGAGACTGGCTCTGTAAACTGTCCCATCATTTGGAGATCATGTTGCTAAAAATTACATAGGTGATTACTGTAGCAAAGACTGTTCACATGCCATTCTGAAGATGATACTTATTTACTTCATAGGGAAAAACAGGTTTGTCTCTTCATAAGGAAGATTTTGGTACATGTTCCAATTTTGACTTTTATAAATACAGTAGAAGGGGCTACAGGAACTCATACTCCAAATCTCCTCTTTATGGGTGAGAATAACCTTAAAGATCTGTCCTTAAACTGTACCCATTCCCTCAAAGTATGGACAAAGTCAGCTTCTCCAGAACCTGAAGCACCAAGATCAACAGAAATTCACCTCATGTTTAGCAATACTGTGATCTCTCATTACAACTGTAATTGCTAACAATTCCCAGGTGGATTTTATTTTTTTAAACACAATATAAATATTTTCCTCACCAATGTAAAAGGTTCATTATTCTTTTGCAGTGACAGCCTGTCAAATGTAGTAGACAAAAAAATCATTTTCTGCATAAATTTGATCTTAACTCTCATCAATACACATCAAACTTACACTTCCAGCGTGCTGCTTAACTGTTCAAGGTTCAATGTGTACTATATGGAGAAAACCTCTCCTGAAGAATGGATATGCCTTGTCAAAAAGATAACATGGATGAGGGTCAGACTATCTCAGACAATCCCAAGAATCCAGCAAAGGCAAGAAATGTAGCTCCCCATCCTGAAGTTCCTGTGTATGAAAAATGGAATGGTTAAGACACTGACAAGTAAGTGAGTATCAGTACACCCTGTAAGCTTGCCTAATCTTCATGACATCCCAGAAATACAGCTTTCATTAATCAGCAAAACTATTCCTAGTTAGTAATAAAAACAGAACAAAAAAGCTCAAAGATTACTTTTGGACTGAGGGCAAGCACTTCCAAATGTGTCAGCTTGTTAACGACATTTACAGATAAACACACACTAAGGGCATATTCACCTGTGTATTGTCATGATTTGCAACTAATCTTTCTACTCATGCTGAAGTTCAACCGTAAACAAGCATTCAGAGTCTCTTTTTGGCTTAATCCGCTGCATGATTACTTTTAAAGAGAACATTTGCCTTGAGTTTCTCTGTGTGAAGTACATTCAAAATCTGACAAGACAAAGACCCTAAAATAGCAACTTGCTGTTATATATGCACTGAATAGGAACTGAGCTTCTAACTGCAACGGCTACATGGCAGCAGATCCAAGATCTAGAAGTCCATACAGAGAAGGAGATTAGGGACAGGGAACCAAGAAACAGGGAGAACATGTATGCCGAGATCAGGAAGATATAGATCTACCTCTAAAAAAGCATAGTTGTTAAAATAACTTCAACCCCTCATACAGACCCACTAAATAAGGAGCCAAGGGACAGAAACTAAAGAGCGGTATATGTTGTAAATGGATGAAGTGGCAATACAGGTTAGCCATAGGATTTCATGTGCAATACACCCAAAAATATTTGTTGATAATAAAAAGAAATAATAGCATCCAGTCTTGAAATACTGGATTTGCTGTGTTACACTATTTGTCCAGTTTCTGAATGGAGCCAGATGCAGTTTTTTCTGAAATGCAAACTTTGAAAAGTTATGAAAATACTTTTTAATTATTGAACAAAAAGGCACACTATTCCTACCCCTGGAATCGACTGATATTTTGCATCTGTCTATCCAAGGAGGTGTAGAGGGCAGCAAAAATTAAGTGCCCAAGAGCTTGCCCAGCTTTTTTCCTCCAAGTGAATTGATCGGCCTAGTAAAAGAAATTAATGTTATCCTATTACCTGTATTTTTCTTATACCCCTACACCATTGTGGCTACACTGTTATCTTAAACACTTGTTTAGCACTGATCCTATGGCCTGATTAAAGCATCTACTAAGGTCAAGGGACCACATGTTGCAGAACTCTACTCAGTGTAGAAGAGGTAAAAAGCCATGTATCCCTCTAAACCAGAAACTTTACCCATGCATATGTTTTCTGACAGTTTTTCCTCCCCTCCCCCCTCATTATTTAAGCTATCCTTCCTATGCAGAAAGATCACACACAAGCAAGAGGGGAAAACTAACTGTAGCCGCTGCCTTCTACAGTACTTGCATTATTCTGTTCACATATTCAGTTCACTATTTAATAGTGCTCACCATTTAAGCAAAGATGCATACTTGCTTGCATGTGGTGCAGAAAATGCTGTCAGTTACAGAAAGTGGAACTATCTCCAAGTGCAGTTATATCAACACTGCTTAAACACACTACTACAGTACTACCAAAGACCCTTCCTGAACATTAGGATCTATTAGATGGACATGTAAGTGTTTAAAGTTCCCGCCTTGCTGTCTTGGTTCAAGGCAAGTAA
The DNA here is from genome assembly GCF_000737465.1 of Haliaeetus leucocephalus. Lineage (NCBI taxonomy): Eukaryota > Metazoa > Chordata > Aves > Accipitriformes > Accipitridae > Haliaeetus > Haliaeetus leucocephalus. The sequence continues at coordinate 5,089,789 of NW_010972631.1, forward strand.
TAATGGAAACATGCAACAACAACACACAACCATCTTTAGAAACTCATGGTATTATCTGCCATTCATCCAGCTATCAGTGTTCTGTAGATATTACAGCAGAAGCTAGTTTTTATTACTGCTTTGAAAGAACAGATACTAGTTTTCACACTGCTGAGTTTCTTTAAAACCCATGGGAAGTCACGAAAGCAGAAGACCTCCTTGTTAAAAGTAGAAGGTTTTAGGTTGAAGTCTAAAGAGCAAATTGCAATGGTAGGAATATGAAAGAAATCCTAGGACTTTTGCCTACTCCAGACAGATGTTAAAAAAACAGTTACTAGAAAGAGTCAAGCTGAATTTTTCCATAAACAGTCACCAAAATCTGAATTCAGATGAGTGGCAAAGCCCTCCAAATCCTCTCTAACTTCAGCTCCCTTCATATCCCATATGATTACAAGACTAGGTTACAAGATTATTATTTTGCTTTCTAACTAGACAGACTCAATAACTCACTTCTGTTCCCTACTGCAGCCACTAGTAGAAGTACCTCCTTTACCCAGCCACTATTTCCCAAAATACATTGAAATGTGGCGTTTCTAAAGCCTCTAGCCAGGCTTTAAAAAAAACACTACACATGTGCATAATCTTTACTTGGTTTTGTTTACAAGTCCTAAAGCCTAAATCAGGATTTTCTTAAAGGGAAACAAAAACACCCAACATTCAAAAAAAATCCTTTTTAGAAGTTAGCAACATTAACTATGAAAAGAAATAGGAAAAACTGAAATTCTAGTGTTAGCTACAAAGAAGATAAGACTCAAAGATACAAAATAGGGCTAATCACAAAGAGGCTCTACAGCAGAAAAGAAGGCGAGCTACTGTAGCACAAACAAACTGGAGGCCATACGGCAGGGTAAGAGCTACCAAGAGGCAGCAGGGAACAGAGCATCATCACACAAAACCACTGAGACGCAATTTTAAGTTCTGAGGGCTTAAGGATATAGCCAAGCAGTAACAAGGGACATAACTGAAAGCAGTTTTAATGTAGGGTATCACTTCAGGAATAGCTACTGCTTTGTCACCTGTGCTAGCCAGAGCTGAGCGGGTACGCATTCCAAGATTTTTCTCTCCTTTTTCCTCTCCTTGCCCACGCGCACCTTCCTTTTTTCCAAAACCATTTGCGTAAATTAATACCAAGCACAGTTCTCCTTTACACCTATTTCTAGAAAGCACTACTCCTCGGCCTCACCGAGGATAACTCGCACAAGGGATTGCGATCCTCACCCAACCGTACCCTCCCGCCGGCTGCCGAGCCTGCAACCGGCTCTATCACCCAGGTAAAGAACAGAAGGAATCCCGGGAGGGGGAAGGCCGTGAGAAACGGTGGCGAGGGAGACGAGCCGACAG
>NW_010972631.1:5091269-5123252 GCF_000737465.1 Haliaeetus leucocephalus
CGACCCCCCCGGCCCGGCCCGGCCGCACTCGGCCCGGCCGCACTCACCCTGGCCACCCGCCGCTGCCGCCTCAGGGCCGGGACAAGGCTCCGGCCGAGCGCGCCCGCCGCTCTCCGTTTGAATATCACCGACGCCCAAAGAGCCCGCTTCTCACTGGCCAGAGCGGCTCACGTGGCGGGGGGAGAAGCGAGCGCTGATTGGCCGGAGGAAGGAAAAACAGCGGAGCCCGCCCGCCTATTGGAGGGGCGCCGTGGCCGCCGCGCTCCCCGTAACGGGGGCGGCTCCTTCCAGCGCCTGGTGATGGCGGCCGGCGCTCGCCCCGCCTGCCGTCTCCTCAGGCGGGCTCTGGACTGACTGATCCCGCACCTGCAGTATGCCTGAGGCTGCTAAAAGCGGCTCTTTCTCTGAGCTGTCCCGTTCTTCCTGGAGCCCGGTACCGGTTTTTGCTGGAAGTCTGTAAAATGCGCAGATGTCCGCACGCACAACATCCTGGTCCAGAAACTGGCTAATCGCCAGGCCCCGAAAAGGAAGGGTCAGTGAGAAGCGTTCAAGCTGTTCGTTTCAGAAGGATACCACAGGGATTGGCTCTAACCGTGACATATTTTGAGTGTTATATTGGTGAATAAACTTGATGCAAAGATGCTGTTAAGGCTGCAGGCAAATGATTGGGCTGTTGACAAGGCTTTGGCCTGAGGTTAAGCTGACTGAGGGGACATGGAAATCTAGAGAATGGGATGTGAAATTGCTGAACGTAACATGGTAAGAAGCTGACGAAAGCCACGGATCACACCTTGAAAGGTCGCTGGATCTCACGTCTGGGGAGTTATGTGAGGAACAAACAAACTTCATGGGTATTTGAAGTGGAATATTTTGAAAAGGGCATCTTTTGTGGAGTACGGTCATATAACACCAAGAGCACCTACATAACCACATCAGGAATACCACCACATAACTATGAGATCACTTCAGTAATGGTGCCAGCCATACCAGATTTCAATATAGATTTGTCAAATCTGGGGCCAATGGAGAAAAAGGAAGTTGAGGCAGGTTCTGTATTTGGGAGGAGTCTGGGACAGAGAAAGGGAGGGAGGCACAGGGGCAGCGAAAAAGAACTGAGAAAGGGGAAAAGAGATGATAAGCTCTGGAAAGAAATGCATACATTTTCTTGCTTTTCACAGTTAAGCTAAGGCTTGTAGTACAATACATTATGTTTAGCATAACTTACTCTGATCATTAGTAGAGCCACTACATGAAAATTTCTAAACAGTGCTAAGAAGAGATCAGGCTGGATAATCCAGTGGTCCTTTCCACCTTGAACTCCATGAATCCACAAGACTTGGGGGAGACGTATCCTTGGTGTTCAAGAATTGATCAGCATTCTTTATCACATGGAAAGTATGGGTCTCATCTTAAAAAGTTTCTTTCAGTCAGATTTGTTTTGCCACAGCATCTGCTTCCTGGGGAATCGGAGAAATAATTTCTGACGAATCTTCTTACCCCTTGTTTCTGGTTCTCCCACTTTCTGTTCTTTTTCTTTCTTTGTTCTTTGCTTTCTGCTTTGCTGCTTAAGGAACACTGGTCTCAAATAATATTCAAAATCTATCAAACAAGAGTTGCTTAATCTGGATATAAACCTCTGCTATTTGCTAAAAAACAGCTAGCAGTTGTGCAAGAGAGAGCTATGGAGAAGACAGGGTTAATTATACTCCTCTTATAATAAGGACACATCTTTACTCATGGTGGTGCAATGTCTTGATTGTTCATTATTACAATTTGAGATAATTGCTAGCATTAAGCTTTTGGCTACTATCAAAAAAAAAAAAATCAAAACGGGAGGGTAGGGTTAATTTCGCCTTCTCTGAGCTATCTGAAAGGTAGGTAGCCGGACAAAGCTAGTGACCCATGTTCCCTTTGCAGCCAGCACAGGGGAAACTGTCTAACCCCAGATGAGGTGAGGGACTCTCTGGAAGTGTCTTTTGTCCTCTCAGCTGACTGTTGCGGGAATGTCTGCAGCTATCTTAGTCCAAATGCGTAACTTGCACTCAAATAAGGTAAAGTTAATTCTTTCTAAACTGTTTCCTTCCCCAAGCAGTAACATTGCTCCTCATCCTGTCCTCTGCTGTATCTCCTAACATAATTTGTTACTAGCTTCCTGCCTTCACGGATATTCTTTTTCACTGGACAATCTGTATTTTGTTTTTAAGTTAAAAAACAAGTGGCTTTAATTCAGCTGATCGCCCACTTTCCAAATTTTAACTTACTCCCCCTGGAGGTAACAAGGCAGCCTGTATATCTCAGTGATGACTTGCTACACAGTCCAAACATCCACTTTCATCCTGTCAGTGCCTTTTCATTTTCAGATGCTTTTCTGTGCATCGCCATCTCATTAGAATACCTTGAAAATATCTGAGAATTTTGTTTTCAGCACCTACGTAAGACTGAGAAGTATTATTCACATCTTATGTTGGAAAACTAAGGCATGGGAAAGTGAGTAGCATACCTTAAGTCATACAGGATGCCCAAAACAGATCTAGGGATCAACCCCAGAGATCCTGATAACAATTCCAGGACATTAAGAACTTTCTCATTTGAGGATTTCTTTGGCACTCAATAGCTGCACTAATCCTTGAGGAAAAGTGGATTATTATATATACCCACTTCAAACGGTGATAATTGTAGACCTATTATAGTGTCAGCCTCTACAGGTTGGCACTGAGTACAACAAACAATAGGTGATTGCTCACCTGCATACTGGATAATTAGTAATCTGCTGTGGATGACTTTACAGCTGGGGTTCTGTGTTTCATTCTGTTATCCAGCCAGTACAATGTATGTATGAGGCCACACAGGAAATCCGTGATGATATGAGCGTTATGGTACCTTCAGTAGGAGGATAATACCCAGCTGTACATATCGATTTCATCAGATCCAGCTGGTGCTGTTCAGCAGCTTGCTTCATATATGGCCAGACTGAGTTACAGATGTATGTGGGCTGGAAATAACTAGAAAAGAACAGAGTTGAGAAATCATGTGAACAGTCTGTTGTGCAGGTTCACAACTTCAGGTCGTGCTGGATCCATAGGTTCTGTTGGATGTCCATGTAAAAAGAACAGAAGAAAACGTATTTTTCATATATATCTGGTGGAAATTTCCTATTGAGTGTCCATCTTATAGCAGCTAAGCATGGTACAGTTGCCATGTTTACTGCAGTAATTTTATATAAGTGTATTCTTGAATATTTCTAAAAATGTCAGATAATATGTATTAACTGCAATAAAACCTATCCAACTTGTTACACTGGCTGCTAGTCAGTTCCTTAGCGAAATTTTAAATCTGAGTTTTGACCTGTAAAACTGTAGATAATACTGACTACTACTTCTGTGATTAAAGCTTTGGCAGAAGCGGTCAGTTAAGAGCAATTAGTCAGATAGCTACAAGTGACAATCTTTTCTGTCCACGTTCTGGTCAAGTTGGACATGGACGGGGTCCAGTTCAGAAGAGACTCAGTTATACTGGGACAGTCCTCTGAAACCTGCCTGAGAAGCAGCACATGCTAGTTTGTGCATAGCATTCCTCTGTACGGCCCTTAGACTGCATGTGGTTTCTATGTGACTAGCTTAACCTTGGCCAGAGAAACCTGAATCTACTTTTACCTCTCCCTTAGAAAGCCCTGAGAGACTGCAATTTACTTTTTAATGAAAATAAGGGGTGTGGGCAGAGGGACATCATCTGTGAATGCCTTCCGGTTTAAGAAATCTGAGACCTGAGCTTGCTCCACATCTGTTCCTGACATCACTCTTCATAAATGACTGACTTGAGACTTTGCTATTGTTAGGTTTTGGAGAAAAGACTATCAGAAAGAACCGAGTAAAAGTAGTTTTACTTGGGCAGCTCAAAGTAGTAAATTTAAGAATGTACACAGCTGAAAGATGCACTCGTTCGCGATACCCGATGAGGGCCAAAAGTTATTACAACATGTTACTATTGTTCACTGGATTATTAGAGTATTTCAGAGTAGGTGGCCATAACGCAATAATGTGCATCAGTCATTTTAACATATACCTTTCAAAAGAGATGTAACAGACATCTAAACAGCAATCATCATTATAGCTCTAATACGACATGCAGCTATGGTATCAGACACTTCTTGTTTTGGTGTCTAAAAAAAAACAACATAAATACCAAACCACATTTGTTTATTGTCAGACTGTAGGACCCTGCAGAGAAAATAGGATATGGATTTGGTTCTGCTAGTTCACCAGTCTGTGTGACTGTGTGGGGTCTTTAGAAGGTTGGGAGATCTATAAAATGTTGGGCTTGCTGCTCCACAGACTGTGTAACTGTTGAGACCGTTGCAATAGTTAAAAGTCTCCTGTGATGACTCCTTTACCACAACCAGTGAAAGCAAGCAAAGATACCACATATAATTGTGAATTTAGTCCTGAAAAAGTGATGGCAAGATCTAGATTTGGGTAATCTAAATGATACTCTTAACCAGAAGAACATGAAGTGACTTCTAAATATTTAACAAAGAAGTTGGTTCTTATCAGACTAGTTTCATATGCAGCTTCTATAAGGCCATGTAACTATGATATTTAGTAACAGACACACACACACACAAAAACCCAACAGATGAGTTGATTTTCCAGAAATCATCTTCTGGGAAAAAGAGTAGACCTAGAGAGATAGAAAGTCTTTGAGGATGACTACATCCAAGAAGGCACAATCAAGGTCTGACAAGCCTAGACAGGGTCAGGCCTTCAGACACTAAATCCAACAGATGGGAACACTTCCTCTGCCCCTCAGGAGTAAGTATGACCCCATATCTACGCCACCTCTTACTTGCCAGCTACTTCTTTTCCCAGCATCCCTTTTCAACAATTTTGTAAAAACTGAGCTGACAAAAAGCTAATAGGGAAAAGGCTTGTGTTTTCTTTACAAGTCTTCCACCCTCTTACTGACATTTAGCTAAGGCTTAGGGCTTTGCTTTTTGTCTTCTTCCTTATCTATGAAAAGTGATGATAATAATGGATTTGTAATCATTGCACTTCCTCATGTGGGAGATACTGTTATAAGTATGTAAATGCAGTTATTGTTATTATTGCATAAATAATAATATATTTGTACTGGAATGAAGTGTCCCCTCATGACTAGAAAAAGTAGGGTTCAAAATTTATTTAAGCAGCCAATCATTAATACTCCACCCTCTGAATTATCAATGCATCCAAACAATGTATTATTATGCCACAGAGACTGCACTTCTGACCCATCTTTATTAATGACCTTAAGAAGGAAGTAAATAAAATATTAGTGAAATTGTTAAGTGAATGGGAGCAGTTGAAATAGAAGTGAGTAACATATAACAACCTTAGGAGAATACAAAATAGAACCAGAACAGAAAACAAAATTATAAAAATAAAACCACAAGCATTCCAAAAGAATGACTAAGTGGGCAATCAGTAATGCTGCAAGGGAAGTAGAGATAATATCACACAAGGACATAAGTATGTCATAACTGCCCCCAAAAGCAATTGTCATTTTAAGCAATTAAGGGATCTGACAGAGTTCTCATGAAACTTGCTTTTCACCCCTTACCTGTTTTCTCCCTCTTTTGTTGGAGGTCACTACTACCATAATGCAGATAAAGAATGCAGTGTACTTCTTTAATCCCAGTGAAAGCGAGATGCTCGACTGAAATGGTGCAGCTCAAATACGCGTTCCTTCTGACACCCTCTGCTCCAGGGAAAGTAACCTTAGCCAGTGGGATGAAGGGAGTCCCTCGAACTGCTTCACCTCTTTTCTCAGCAGTATGATCAAAACATTCAGGCCAGTTACTCTCAAAATCATCTCCTACCCCTGGAAATGGATAAATTAATTTCTACCTTGAAAGTTCTCACTGTTCTTGCTGATAATAATGAGAAAACAACTCAAATGTTAACAACACACAGCGTTTGACATTTGTCTCACGCTTAGCATTAGTGGAAGACTCCAGCGACACGGAGCATTCATCTGCTCATTTCAACAGGAGGTTTTCATGTGATAGATGAGCTGTGAGCATGAACAAACCTCAACTATACAACAAATTAATGATCTGCTAACAAAGAAGCCTGTCATTTCAGCCAGGATGGCAGGGACATAAATTCAGAAACCTTTGCTGCCAGAATTAGCAGAGAGATCAGATTCAGACTTTCATATCTTCTTAACAGCCCTGGACAGACTCCATGAAAAGCATCACTGCAGCTTCCAATTACCATATTATCACAAAGTTATTACATTATCACAAAGTTATGTACAAATTGGAAAGAGTTTGGAAAAACACTAAAAAAATTCAGGCAGTTGGTAAAAAATGACATGGGGACAAAATTGAATTAATTTTATTTCTGAAGCCAGACAAGAAGTAACAATGTATCGTACTATAATATTCAGTTGGACTGATAATTAAAATTACACGCAGAAGCAACAGATTCTAGTACCATGCAGATAGGCCAGCTTTGTGTTGCGTCATCTTGATGTTAATGTCTTGAGCACTTTTTGAAGGTACATTGTAATTACTATTCATCAGTATTGTTGAGAAAGTGGGCCCTGTTATTTCTATTCATATAGGAAATAGGGATTAATCAGACCTTGCCAGAGAGAAAGATAGAACCTGAGGTACAAACTGTTTGTTGCAGTCTCAGAAGAATACCTGCTTGTGGATTCTGCTTAATCTGAAGTTATGCAAGTCATTTTTTAATTACCAATACAGCCAAATAATCCCATCAACACTCTCCACAAAATGCACAGAGTGTAGAAACTGTTTTCTTTCATTTTCTCTGCGAAAACTTTGGTCAACTGAAGAATAAGCACTTAAGGGAACTGAATGTTTCTTTGGCTATTTTTTTGATACCTCCCAGTAAATGGAAATAAAGAGCTTTTTTTGTTTTCATAATATGAGACCATGTAAACAGTGAAGAATGGTAAGTTTTGAAATATCAGGGATAGTTACCATTGCTGGAATTAAAAAACAGATTTTAAAATTCATCAAAAGAGAAGCAAACTGAAATTTTAGAATGGACAGAAAATTGATTGAAATGCTGTTTCTGTAAAGCACTGAGGAAATTAAAATTTAAACTGAAGGAAAAAAGTCTGGTCCCCAATATTAAGTTATTAAAAAGGGCTAAAATAATGATACTGGATGATGTTTTCCCACAAAAAGAACTGACTTTTCCAGGTGAAAATGCAATTCAAGATGACACAATGAAGCAAAGAAAGTGGAAGCTGTTACTAGGCAGATTGCCCAGAATGGAGCCTCAGGAGATATTTAGAAGAAAAAATGGATCTAAGCCTGCCAAACATGAGGTGCATTTTAAGATGTTATTACTAGGAATAAATATGTAACTGATTTTTATCACAGCTGTAAATAGTAGCATGAAAGCCAAAAGATCCACCTCAGGACATCCTCGTTAGAGCTCTTAATTTTAGCTCATCTTAAATGAGCTAACCTGGTTATTGAAAGCAGTCCAAGGGCAGCAACAGAGAGAGCAGTGTGGGCTCCCATACGCTGCTGAGAGCTGTCGAGCTGAGAAGCCGTGCGCTATTCTGCATTCTTCTCCATGCTGTCACTGTTGCTTCTGGTACCCAAATTGCATTTTTTAAAGAAACCTATAATGTATAGCATGGTACAGACTACTGCCTGATAGGAAGTATTGCCTGCTCCACAAGAATCTGACTGTAACTTGAGAGACGATCATGATTTTGTACTGAGCCAGTTCCTCTGTTGTGTCCTGACCGGTTTGCAAGAAGGTTGATAAGGAAAAATCAGGTTACTTCTTCGGGAATCAGATCTTGCATGCTGAGCTGCACATTTCTCTAATTGATGGGGTATGAAAGCAGCAGAAAATTAGGAAAGGAACCATGGCTTTGGTAGCAATCTCTACTCATGTTAACTCACTGCAGCAACACCTCCTCCCAGGGTTTCCCAAGGAAGGAGGTTACTCAAAGAGGAACTCATAGATTAATGGCACAAAAGGAACCAACGATCAAGAGTCATTTAATCAAAGGTATGAGAGTTGAAATTAGCAATTAGCAAATGTCCAGACACACAATACTGATAAAAAGAGATTAGAAGGCTTTGTCCACCCTGTTTTCCATTGGGTGTGTGAGCAGCATGAATAGACATGCACGAGTTAGCTTTCAGAGATAACATAGCAGTCAAGACATGGCAGCGCAGTGTGGGCCAATAACCAACGTATCCTAGTGTCATTGTATAGCCCCGGCTACTGCTGATGTTATGATTGTCAATGCTGCAGTTAACTGAGCTAGCCAGATTACAGCCCACACAGTGGTACTTCCCAATGCTGCTGCTGTGCAGCCCAATTGTAAGTGAACATGTGGAGAGGCCAGTGGAGATGGGGGTTATAGTACCAGGAGGGCTAAGCTCACCAAGGCAATTCCAGGTTCATTGGAAGGGCTGATCTACTTGCTGTACTCTTGCAGTAACACTTGTTTTCACTGTGCGTGAAATAAGTACCCAGAGGTAAGACAAAACAAAACTTCTTTTTAAAAGCAAAGACATGAGAATAACCAGTTATTCCATACTTTGCATCACAAGAGGACTTGTCCCCAGGGAGAAAAATACAAGAATAAAGGAAGGGGAGTCATCATGGCAGTGCACATTTCTGATGCTGTCTAGGGGATAAACCACACCAGTTGTCCAGTTTGTTACCTTATGCCCTGGAACAGTTGAAAATCAAAGATTATGACCTTAAGACCATTGGCTTAAGTGAGCAAATGATCTTAACACTGCTGATAATAAATCCTTCAAAACTCAGTTACAGTCACAGGTAGGTAAAGTTGTTGACATCTTGAGCCTACCTATGCTGGCCGTTTCATACATACTAGGAAAACTTGATTATTGGCTACAGTAATTACTTGGTAGGACGTTAGCACTTAGCCTCATTGTCAGCGAAGAGGTTTGTTATGCTGATGTAGCCAAAGGGTGCTCTAGTGTATGCTTACATAGATTCTGCATGAAAAGTAGTTTTAAAAGCTTGTGCCTGTTTCCAGTAGCAAGAAGGGAATTTAATTATGACCAAATGATATATCTTGATTGTCAAAAAGGAAGATCCTGTATAACCAAGAAAGCATTGCAAGGACTGCCTTCCAAATAGAGAAACCTGTCAGGAACCCTTCAAGCTTAACACTGTTTGAAGAATTATGTTGGAAACTTTAAGCCATTAATAACTGAAATCTCGGTGGATGTTTAGAAAGTACTGAATGCGTTGAATATGGCCTGAGCGTTGAACAAGGTAGCAGCAAAGATCAAGGACTGAGCTAGCGTAAAGGAAAAGTGTGGAGAGGAGATGACTGGGATATGTTTGAATGAGCAATTAATCATCTGACCTGTCAATGAGTGATGTAAAGGAAGACTACCCTACAGATGTTGAAAGTGTTTCAGCAGATGATCTCTATCATTTCTGTAAAAAGCACAGAGGTAAAGCGTACATCCTGAGTGTTTACAGGTACTCCTACTTACCCAGCCACTATCAATACAGGCATGTCTCATGCCTCAGTACCAACTCTTTCATACAAAAATGTAAGCTAATACTTTCAAGATGCCTTAGAAAAACAGATGACAAATAAAAGTTGTCTTATTCGCCAGTGTGATTCCTTCCAAAAATAAATGATAACTTAAGATAATAGAAGTTAAATTTAAAAAACTTATCAGAGCAGGAATAGTGAATTATTCACTGTGGTGTGCAAATCTGACATTATCTGAGTGGATAAGGAGGAAGATTTTTGTTCTCCATGTTAAACTGAAAGAATCAACCATTCATGGTTGAACAAATCCAATGCCTTATAGTATTCTGTGAGCGCTCTATGAAGTATTGGGTCCCGTTTTGTCCCAAAAAAAGTGCCTGCTGTCTTTCTGAAATGCATGGCAGCTGAGTGCCTGATTTATTGCGTTTCTTCACAAAAAACAAAAAGCACCTTAGAAAAATCTGCTGAGTTTTCACCCAACATTAGACAGGTGCAGCAAAGTTTTCTCACATACCAAACCATTACACACCACATTGACTGTTTCACTGGAATCTGAATTCCCATCTCTAAAAATCCCACAGTGTTTTATGCTAGCTGGCCAGAAGACTGGCAGAGTAACCTATAACATCACATCTGGTTTTGCCCTAGTCTTTATCTTATATGTCTTCTGAGAAGAAACCACGTGTGGTCTCATATTAATACCAGGAAGGTAAATTGAAGAGATGAATGTATCAGCCAGTTACTGCGGGCTAAGGTAGGGTATGAATTTACAGTGCATCACCTCTCCCATAATTGCCCATGTTACCATGCATTACTGTCTGGTTTAATCTCCAAAGAATGTGGCAAATAATAGATAACCCCTCGGTGAACTCACTTTTACTAGAAGGTGAGAGCAGGCATATAGGCAGATACCGACGAGTAGCTGACATGTGGGGAGTTCAGATCCCTAGATTACCACCTGGCAGTCTGTCCACTTGCTGTTCTCCTAAGTTTGATTGTTTTTGGGTCAGGGACAGTAATTGCATTTGAGAAGAGTAATTATTTCCATTCAGGAAACCTGCAGTACCTAGCTTGAAACAGGAAGGTGTATTTCAAGAGTCCTCCATGAAGCAAAATCCTTCCCTATTTATTTACAGAGATAGCATATTAACCTGTGATTTTGTGAATGCCGCTACATATTAAAGATTGCAGGATCAGATGACTTTAAATTAAATACTTTCTAATACTATCTATGGAAAGATTTTCAGGTTGATTTTTTTATATGAAGTACACCTTTTCTGAGAAAATGTGTTACAGAATACCCTGGAAAAGCCAGCAAAGACATTTTCTTGGAGTGCTTGGATGTTTGAAGAGGTAACGATTCCATTTTCTCTTTTTTTGGCAATGCAAAACTTTAACCCATCAAATCTACCAGACAGCCTATTCTATAAGTAGTTTTGCAACTTGGAAGCAGGATCAAAATTTTGCCAATTTTTTTTCACTGCCAAGCTAGGGACAGAAATGTAAAAAGCAAGAGAATACAGGAGTCTTCCTTAAGATTTTTGCCCTGACATGGCCAAGCTATTGGTTTGATCTGGATAAAAATGGAAAACCAAGCCAAGAAATTAAATGACAGTATATGGAGACAATCCAAAAGGAAGTATTTAAAGCTACTGAAGGTAGTGCTGTACTTAAGAACAGAGAAAATAATTATATTCATGAGGTACTTGCTTCACTAGACCCTGGGGAGCACTGCTTTGCTGCACTGTAGAGAGGCAGCCACACTAACCTGGAGCTGCACTAACGAACATGGTAGCAGCAGAAGCGCTTTGCCCTGGCACCGTTCGTATTCCCCTTTACAACCCAGTTAGAGTGCATAACTTTATTCATTTGCCCACAGCTTCCCACTGGCAAGTCAGGCAAGTCTGAAATAGGTAGGATCTTTCACATTTTTATTTTAAAATCTGGTTGTCTGTGAATTTTAAATATAACCGAGGTATGCAGTTTATAAATAATGTATCTGATGCCTCACAGCATTATTGTGAAGCTGCAGTGTCTTACTGAAATGTCAGCAATAATCTGCTGTCCTGAATAAGGCAAAGGACAAGAAGAATGGCTGAAACATCTATACTGGATATGTTTTGTTTCCTACATGATTCAAATTTCTTCAGTTTCTTCAATTAAAAATAAGATTAAAAGTACAGTTTCAAAGACTCCACCTGTAAATGGAGCTACAGGATTGTCATCCATTTTTAAATGAGTTTCCCACAATCTCATCACCATAAAGCCATAAAATCTGAATGGAAGGCCTAGTAATATTAAACAAAGAAATGGCAACAAGAAAAATAAATTTACACAGTAACATCAGAATCTTCTCTGCATCATGCGTGAAAAGCGCAGTTGCAGGGCTGGGATGTCGCTGGGATCACAGAGACATGGTGGGTAGCTCACAGGACTGGGGTGCTGCTGTGGATGGACACAGGCTCTTGAGGAGGGACAGGGCAGGATGGCAAGAGTGGGACTTCTCCTTTATATGAGAGCAGCAGGAATGCATGGAGCTCTGTCTGGGGACAGCTGAGAGCTCGTGGGTGGGTTAAAGGGCAGACCACCGTGGGTGACATTGGGGTGAGAGTCTGATACAGGCTGCCTGATCAGAAAGAATCCCCATCAGCCTTTTCTGAAATATTAATGGTAACCAATCTGTCATTTGAGGGCAGTTTTAAATACCTTTCACAGAAGCACAGCATTGCTGAGGTTGGAAGGGACCTCTGGAGATCACCTAGTCCAACCTCCCTCCTCAAAGCAAGGTCATCTAGAGCAGGTTGCTCAGCGCCATGTCCAGTCAGGTTTTGAGTATCTCCAAAGACGGAGACACTACAACCTCTCTGGGAAACATCATCTAGTTTTCAACCACCCTTACAGTTAAAAAAGGCCTTTTCTTATGTTTAAGTGGAATGGCCTGTATTTCAAAGTGCATCCATTGCCTCCTGTCCTGTCACTGGGCATCACTGAGAAGAGTCTGGCTCCTTTATCTTCATTCCGTGCCATCAAGTGTTTACACCTGTTGATCAGGTCCCCCTGAGCCTCCTCGTCTCAAGGCTAAGCAATTCCAGCTCTCTCAGCCTCTCCTTGTATCAGGGATGCTCCAATCCATTAATCATCTTTCTGGCCCTTCTCTGGACTTGCTCCAGTATGTCCATATCTCTGTTGTACTGGGACCCCAGAACTGGACCCAGCACTCCAGATGTGTCACCGTAGGACTGAGTAGAGGATAAGAATCAGCTTCCTTGACCTGCAGGCAACGCTTCTTCTCACGCAGGCCAGGATGCTGTTGGCCTTTGTTGCAAGGGCACAGTGCCGGCTCATGGTCAGCTTGTCCACCAGGCCCCCCAGGTCCTTTTCTGCAAAGGTGCTTTCCAGCTGGTTGGTCCTCAGTATGTACTGGTACATGGGGTTATTCCTTCCCAGGGCAGGACTCTGCATTTCCCTTTGTTGAATTTCAAGACATTCCTGTTGGCCCATTTCTCTAGCCTGTCAAGTGTTGCGGAGGATCCACAGGGGACATCACACACAGACCAATGTGATCAAGTGAAGCCCACTTACTACAACTTTTAGCACAGTTATATACCTTATGCACTTGTGCACGCGCCTTATACAATACTCTAATTGGTACAATACCCCGTTTCACGCGACGCTATCTTATCCTCTATTGGCTGTGCAAGCTTCTTCACGAGGTGTCCAGCAGTTACTTATCTCATTCTTCGGCATCCAGGAGTTGTTTGTCAGGCTCTTCTTATCTTCCTTTTTCCCAGCGTACAAGGACACAGCGTCCTTGTCCGCTTCAGCACTTTGTAAACTTATGCTTCGTTCCCAGCTAAAGGCTGGATTGCTCACATGCCCTCGCCCAGCCAAGAAATCCTCAACAGTCAAGGTCCCTCTGAATGGCAGCAAAACCATCTGGTGTATCAACCACTCCTCCCAGTTTTGCACTGTCTGCAGACTTGCTGAGAGTACACCCTGTCCCATCATCCAGATCATTCATGAAGATGTTAAACGGTATTGACTGCAGTATTGACCCCTGGGGTACCATCGGGGACTGGCCTCAGCTGGATTTCATGTCGCTGATCCCAACCCTATAAGCCCAGTAGTTCAGATCACTTTCAGTCCACCTCACTTCATCAGCTGGTCAATGAGGATATTATGCAAGATGGTGTTGAAAGCCTTACTAAAGTCAAGGTAAACAACATCCACTGCTCCCCCTTCATCCACCAAGCCACTCATCTTATTGTAGAAGGCTATCAGGTTGGTCAGGCCTGATTTCACCTTTGTAAAGACATGCTAACTGCTCCCAACACCTTCTTGTCCTTCCTATGCTTCAAAATAGTATCAAGGAGGATTTTCCCCACCACATTCCCAGGAATCAAGGTGAGGCTGACCACCCTGTATTTCCCTGAATCCACCTTCTTGTCCTTTTTGAAGATTGGACTGACATTTGCTTTCTTCCAGTCCTCAGTTACCTGCCCCGGTTGCCATGACCTTCCAAAGATAATTGAGTGTCCTTGCAATGACGCTGGCCAGTACCCTCAGCACTTGTGGGTGCATCCCATCAGGTCCAGTGTGTATGTCCAGTTTGTTTAAATAGTCCCTAACATGATTGTCCTCCACCAAGGGAATGTCTTCCTTGCTCCAGAACCTTGATGTATCTTGGAAAACTCTGAGATATATATGGGTTTTAAGGACAGCAAACTTCAAACTGTGATGGCATTGCAAAAGCATATTATTCAATCCTTGTGTATACATATCAGGTGATTAGTGAGTAGGAGCTGAGAGGCGATTTTATTTTCATATATAGTGCTGGTAAGTCTCATATTAGTCAACAGCAAAAAATCCTCATTTCAAAAAATGAGTCATTAAAATGCCCAAAAGAGCCACAAAAATACCTCAGACCTGAACAAAATGCCTTCTTAGTTATTTAAAGAGGGAAAAAAAAAAAAAAGGTTTGAGAGGGAACTTGATTCTGTTTATCTTTGCTGGGAGAAAAAAGTAGATATTACAGTGGTCTCTAATTTAGCGGAGAAAAAGTTCAAAGGAACTAATGTCTGGAAGACGAAACTGGACACGTCTGAAATGGAGACAAAGCACAGCACTGAGCATAACCACTGAAATAAAGCTTCAAGGGGATTTGTGAATAATCATCTTTGAATAAAATTTACTCTTTCTGAAAGAATGTTTTTGTCAAAAATGTATTTGGCTCAGTACAAAGGTAATACAATGAAATGCAGTGAGTCGTGATGTATCAACACAGATGTTCATTTCACGGTCTTGTCTGACTTAAAACACTATGAAGTAATTCATTTCCGAGGTCCTGATCGTGACTTTGAAGGCCAAAACCAATGTGGGACTTCAAAAAGTACTGCCTGTGCTGATTGGTACAGTTGATACTGTACACCTGAAGAATACCAGTCAGGCTGAGGTATCTCTGGTCGCTGTCGAGAAATGAACACCAAAATTAGGTGGGAATTAGAAATGTGTAGTGCAGGAATGATAGATCAGAAAAAAAAATCTAGTAAAACATGAGTTCATTTTATCAGAAGGAGAAGAGATCTCACTAATCACTGAACATTTTGAAACTCCTACTCAACAGCATTTCAATCTAATTTTTGTACTAATGAAGTTACCATGGAATTATGTCCCATTTTTTGTCATCATTGGCTAATTATTTGTGTATGTACATTACTCTGCCTTCTTAACAATGCAGCATTGACTATGGGGTCGATTTTGTTCTAAATAAATTTCTCAGAACTATAAAATGCATTGTCATGTTTATTTTATTAGTTACTTTTTGCTTCCTAAATGATTTGGCATATGCTGAGTGGCTGGGTTGCGTAGCTGTATAGGAGGTGTAATTCATATGACATAAATATTTTGGGGAACTCTTTTTTGCATCACAGTCCTGTTTCTACCACTATGCACCTTAGTCCCATCTCTTCTCTAGTCCATCTGTTAAAATGGTGAATTTGCTAAAGATAACTTTAAAATGAGACTTCTGAGAGGTAGTTTTCTCAGAAGTGTCCATTCTGTTGAACAGTGAATACATAAGTGTTGCAAGACTTACACAGCTTTTTGTCGTATAATGTATTTATCAAAATTTTGTATCATAAGGAGTGAAAAGAAAGACGAAAGTAAGCTACATTGCAGAATTACTCAAACAGCTTGAAAAACTCCAGAACAGTTCCAAAGGAATAAACTGAATATTCAGTTACAGTCCCTTTTTAACATACTTCTAAGAAAGCTGGTTGTACTGCACTCATAAGAGAAGCTACAGTTAGATTTACCTGTGCCCTACCTCTTTGACGACAACTCAAAAGGGCACAGCACTGGTGACAGGTGAATAATGCTGAAGAGACTCAACGTCAATGAGACCCTCATATGCAAATGTGTTTGGTTGTTTAATGAGATTCTGAAAGTCATTGTAATGGAAGTGTAATAGCATACCTTTTTCTTTCCTTCAAGAAAACAAAATGTACATGTCTATAATAACGCTTGTAATCCTGGAGCCTGGTCCAATAACTTCACACCTAGTGCACCTTTTCTCTTTTTTCCACACTGAATTCACATCAGCTTTCCATGCACAATCCTATCTGATGCCTCTATCACTTGGCACTATTTTCGCATTACTATATCCATATGTCTTCTCAACAATCCCACCTTCTTTGGGACAATTCCTTCCCAATTCCACATCATAAATTTATGTTCCTATTCTCTCTGTCTTCACATCATTTTTCCCAAACAGAAAGGTCCATCCATTTCCTCATCTGCGTCTGTCTTATTTGCATCAAGATGCAGCTCTATTGCCACCTGCTTCACTCCTCTTCCCTTTTCTAATGAATTTGTTAGAGTAGCACCATCCAAAGTCAGGCATTGAACTGACACCTCTGGGTTACAGGACAATTCTTCAAATATCCCTGAAATAGCAGCTATCTGTAATTGGACTTACCAAGTGTCAGTAAGGTCATCAGTGGTACTCAAATACACATTATTTGCCCATCAAATGAACACATGGCAAGTGCATTGCCAAGGCTGCTATTCCATCATTGTCAAGTGGCACCCAACACATGTATGTGTATATATAAGAAATATAATCAAAGGTATATATTGTCACATTGTTGAAGAGATCCCGATGTTTGCCTTTTGGGACAACAGACTTTACTCCTTTACTCTCTTCCTGACAAGGTAATCAATAAAGCGTGTGATTTCACTGTTGCTGCAAGGAATCCCAGTGACCTGCTCCTACCACGATGCCTAGCAATTGCAGGACGATGGAAGAATGTGCAGGCTGCAGTGAAAATGTCACTGTGTAGGGAAACACCTGGATGCGGTCCTGGCCATGTCTTTGCAGTATCCTGCAGCTTACATAGCGAACACTTCCATACTTTTTATGTTATCTTCTCATTATCTGAGAAGGTAATGGCAGGCTCTGGTTGCGTAGGTTATCCCAATACACACTCAGCTTGTAAATCTGGCACACACAGACAGAAATCCTACCTCCTCCCTCTGGGGCTAAGGGGAGGCAACCAGGGAAAATAAGGGATGCCTCCTGCTCCCACATCCCTTATTGCAGGGTGACGTGGCTTAGGAATGAAGGAATTCCAGGCGACCGTGGGTCATGTTGTGTGTTGTGCACTGCTGTGGTATGCATATCCACTCTCCTGTTGTGGACTGATTTGATGTGCATCAGAGACTTTTGGATTTACAGAATTTTAAAAGACTCTACCTACAATAAAAGTTTTGGGTGCAACAGGTTTCTCCATTTTCCAAGCACAAAACCCCATTTTTAGGGTACTCAGCCAATATATCAACAAAACCAAATGTACGTGCAAAACCAAAAGTATATGCAGAACAACTGAAAATATTTTTAATAGAAGAGGGAAGAAATGTCTTCCTCCTATCTAGGCAAAAACTAAAGCCCAGTTAGGATTTGTTATCAACATGGCATGCATTTATTCCCATTTGAAATTGTGTGCATTTGGAAATCTTTAAAGCTGAAGCAGTCTGGGCCAAATTAAACAAACAGAAACTATGTTAAGGATTTCTTTTTATTTATTAACTAGTAAGAACTTTTAATAACTGGGAAAATGAAAGGAGGATTTGCTAGGGAAAATAGTAATATAACATAGTATGGCATCATGATCTTATTACCAGAAACGGTTTCACTATTGCTTCATACTCAGTAGGTCCTGGAATACATTAGTGTCGGAGACTGAAAAAAGGCAAACTATGGAAAGATAAGTGTAATTCCACCTGTTAATGCAAAGGACATTTCTTCATTACCTGGTAACTCAACAGTGTATTATGGACTGTAACATGATAGTTATGGCAGTTGCCATTGAAAATATGCATTCGCTAGCATCTTTACACAAAGCCAAACACCATCCATAGCTGTAAACCAGCAATAAATCCAGTGTGTAAAGCTGGATACTGCAGTGAAATTCAGGAGTCTCGTCCTATTCTGTTACAACTCACCCATGACAACAGTAAGAAGGATTGTTGAACCTTTTTCTGGCCATAGACCATTCTCTAAGACATGTCCACAGCTTTTACTTAGTCCGGTGCTTGTAGCATTCAGCAGAACACCTTCCAGTGCATCCACTTCCAGAGGCTGACCCTGAGGCCCGTGGTCATTGTGGTCTCTTCTTCTTCCTCTTTGCCATTAACATGCAACCTCCCAGTTACTTTTACCTGTATTCTCCAGGAAAACAATGAGAGACTCTCTGTTCAAAGTTATGTCATCGCAGGTGATGGTGGCTGAAGGAGTTTGCTGTTGGTTGCTCACAGAAGCAGTTAACCCAAACCATACCATAACCCAGACAGCAGCAGGAAAGGTGACTTGGCATTTTGTTGGCTGGCATAACTGAGATGAACGTGTACCAAATGGAGAGGGCCATATGGAAATGGAGAGTGAACCGTTGTACAAATGTCAACACATCAGGAGGTTATCCAGTACATGGAATAGTGACAAGGAAAAAAGTAGGGAGAATAAAAACATGAAGGGAATTGTGTGAATAATGCTTTGAGACTACTTTAGCAGCATTTGAAGTACCCGTGTGTTTGCTGCTTCCATATGGCAAAGCAGGGAGGTAACCTCACCACGCAATTTGTCCTGCAGCTCCGGCGATGCCCACGCTGATGATGGTAGGTTTAGACATGCACATAAGAGGCATTGGGCAAGAACAGCAGTAGGGGGATGAAGCCAGGAGGGGAGAGGAGTGGTGTGGGGTAAAACACGCAGCAAATCTGTATTGAAGATAACCTCGGAAGTAGTGACATGAAGCCTATTGAAGGTGTGAACAACAGCTGGCATCAGTAGATGCCTACGTCCCTGCTAATAAAATGGTGTCAGGGAATGTTCCACGATCCTGAACTGAAATCGTCTACACTAGCAAGCTCCTAAAACACTTCCTGTCCTGCTTTCAGCCTGAACCAACTAGCCTTCTCCCTAGCTATTCCTAAGCCTTGTCCGGGGGTAGGACCCCAACTCTCTCAGCCTGTCTTCATAGGAGAGCTGTTCCAGCTCTCTGACCATTTTTGTGGCCCTCCTCTGGACTCACTCCAACAGGTCCATGTCTTCCCTGTGCGAGGACCCCAGAGCTGGATGCAGTACTGCAGGTGGGGTCTCACTGGAGTGGAGTAGAGGGGGAGAATCACCTCCCTCGACCTGCTGGCCATGCTTCTTTTGATGCAGCCCAGGATACAGTTGGCTTTCTGGGCTGCGAGACCACATTGCTGGCTCATGTCTACTTTTTCATCCACCAGTACCCCCAAGTCCTTCTCAGCAGGGCTGCTCTCAAATTGTGTTTCTTTCCTGAAAGCTTGGATTCTGCAGAATCAAAATACGTGAATTGTACAGACACACAAATGTCTCAAGTATGTGGAACAGGTATTTGACCCTTGCCCTGTCATTCTGTCCTTAGTTTGGCTACATCTGTGCCAAGTTTAATGTTTGACTGATGTGAACACATCAGGAATTACCCTGTGCACACCACACCTCAACCTATTTACTTTGAATAGGGTGGAAGCAAGCACCATATTACACTTTTTGTATTACAGATTTGAGAGCCACACCTTATAATTACCTTATCTTTGGGCTATGATTGTGAGGCATCCTCTGGTATTTACATTTATGCCACTGGTTTTCTGTGCAACCTGGGACGACAACTTTAAGCACACTACAGCTGCATTTCTTCATCTCTAAGCTGGGGGCAATTCTTTCCTTATGAGATTGTTATGAAGCCACATTAATTAATGTTTATAAACAGAGGATATCTTGGGGTGAATGAGATAGATACGTGAAATGTATTCTTATTATTCATAATAGGACAGCACATTCTGCTTGTATGTACACAGAGAATACACACACTGTCTCAGAAAGGGTGAAGTTTACCTAAATTATATGTAAGGGTGGGATTCATTTTCTTTAGTCATCTAAAGTTAGGTATCTCACCTAGTCACTGTTCTAGGCTGTTTATATTATTGATAGACAGAAAACCTCAGGCAATGGCTTGTTTTATCTAAGGGTGGTAGAATGCATCTTCCTCTGCAAATGTTTGTTTCTCCCCACTGGCTATGAAACCTAGAGTAGTTCGCAGAAGATATGCAGGCGCACAAAGTAAAGTGAGATTAATCACAGACTTACCATTTTGCTCAATCAACTGCTGCTATGTATTCTTTATTCATAAGAATGATATGGCTAAAATATCACATATATAAGATGATAATATGCATTGTACCCACCGTATCCTTTAATTCAAGTTGGACAGTGTCGTGGTTTAAGCCCAGCCAGTAACAAAGCACCACAAAGCTGCTCGCTCTCTCCTCTCGCACCCCGACCCCGGTGAGATGAGGAGAAAATATAAAGAAAAGCTCGTGGGTCAAGACAAGGACAGGGAGGGATCACCGGTTATGGTCATGGGCAAAAAACAGGCTCAACTTGGGGAAGAAAAAAAATCAGTTTAATTTACTACAAACCAAATCAAAACAAGGATATTAGGAAGTAAACCCAAATCTTAGAACACCTTCCCCCCACCCCTCCCTCCTTCCTGTGCTCAACTCCACTCCCAGTTTTCCCCACCTCCTCCCCTCCAGCAGCGCAGGGGGACGGGGAATGGGGGTTGGGGTCAGTTCATCACATGTTGTCTCGGCTGCTCCTTCCTCCTCAGGGGCAGGACTCCTCACACTCTTCCCCTGCTCCAGCGTGGGGTCGTTCCCATGGGAGATAGTCCTCCATGAACTTCTCCAACATGGGTCCTTGCCATGGGCTGCAGTCCTTCAGGCACAGACTGCTCCAGCGTGGGCTTTCCCACGGAGCCACGGCCATCTTCGGGGGCATCCCCCTGCTCTGGCGTGGGGTCCTCTCTCCCCAGGCTGCAGGTGGAGATCTGCTCCACCGTGGACCTCCCTGGGCTGCAGGACAACAGCCTGCCTCACCATGGTCTTCATCACCACAGGCTGCAGGGGCATCCCCTCCTCCAGCGCACCTCCTCCCCATCCTTCTTCACTGACATCAGTATCTGCAGAGGGGTTCCTCTCACATTCCAATCTCCTGCCCCACTGCAGGTTCCCTTTCTTAAATCTGTTCTCCCAGAGACACTACTGCCGTCACTGATGGGCTTGGGCTTGGCCAGAGGTGGGTCCGTCTTGGAGCCAGGGAAGCTTCTAGCAGCTTCTCACAGGAGGCACCCCTGCAGTCCCCCCCCCCGCTACCAAAACCCTGCCACGCAAACCCAAAATAGCCACATAACAAAAATTATACAAGCGTGTACCCAGCTCTATTATTGCACATGTGGGTTGTTATTACGCTGTGCTGTTAGTGTACAGACACGACACAGGAGCATCACCTGGAAACTCCAAGACCTGCAGGCATAAGCTTAGGTTTCTTCATTGAACGCATGGCAAGCCCTAACCACCGAAACTGAATATGCGGCAAGAATCTATTTAAACTTAACATCAAAGCTGAGCTCATGTTTGGAAAAAGGCAAGGAGGAGTAGGAAGAGTTGAAGGAGGTGGAATCACCTCAGGTACCTATTTAAACAGCAGTAAGATCAGTGAATCATTATTAAAGGTCACTATACCTATATAAGAATATTTTCTTGGCAGTCTCTACCCATAACATGGACCAGATGCCATTTTCCCTAGCCTCCTTTCCCATGGCCAAAGCATTTTTCAGGCAAGCATTTCAGAGTGTTTTTAAACTGCCAATATCTGACCTGCCTATAAGATATTTTTATCCAAGCCTATGTTGCAAAGACTTTATGGTAAGGGCTGTGTCCTTGCTGTAGATGTGATTTCTAGCATACAGGTTCCAGAGTTTCTCATTGCTATGGCATTACAGATAACTATTATTATTTGAAATTAATAGAGTATTTCTTAAACCTCCTATAATCCATAGTTGTTATAGAGTGGATGTATTCCACTCATGGCTGAAATTCCATTCATACATGTACTAAACATACAGAATATTCACATTTTAGGATATACTGAAAGCTATTCTGACATGTTTAATATTATCATGCAAGAAAAAACCCTGTACATTCATAGGGAATCTGAACCCAAGTGGCAATAAAAGTTGCTGTATATGCAATATATGGTTTAGCGTTTGACTCTCTAAGTAAAGCAGTCTTACAAACTGTCGTGGTTTAACCCCAGCCAGCAACTAAGCACCACGCAGCTGCTCACTCACTTTCTCCCCACCCAGTGGGATGGGGGAGAGAATCGGAAAAAAAAAGGTAATACTTGTGGGTTGATATAAAGACAGTTTAATAGGATAGAAAGGAAGAAAATAATAATGATAATAATAGCAATAACATGACAATAATAATAAAAGAATTGGGATATACAAAACAAGTGATGCACAATGCAATTGCTCACCACTTGCCAACCGATGCCCAGTTAGTTCCCGAGCAG
Source organism: Haliaeetus leucocephalus (assembly GCF_000737465.1). NCBI lineage: Eukaryota > Metazoa > Chordata > Aves > Accipitriformes > Accipitridae > Haliaeetus > Haliaeetus leucocephalus. Next base: position 5,113,729 of record NW_010972631.1, read on the forward strand.
CGATCCAACCCCCCCCAGGCCAACTCCCCCCAGTTTATATACTGGGCATGACGTCACATGGTATGAAATACCCGTTTGGCCAGTTGGGGTCAGCTGTCCTGGCTGTGTCCCCTCCCAACTCCTTGTGCCCCTCCAGCCTTCTTGCTGGATGGGCATGAGAAGCTGAAAAATCCTTGACTTGGTATAAACACTACTTGGCAACAACTGAAAACATCAGTGTGTTATCACCATTCTTCTCATGCTGAACCCAAAACATAACACTATACCAGCTACTGGGAAGAAAATTAACTCTATCCCAGCCGAAACTAAGACATAAACACTCCTGTGATGACCATGAGGGATATTCTGGCTATACTGTTACTACTGTTATTATTATACCACAGTATTGCAATTCCTATACAGTAGCATATTTGTGATTATCAGACCTGTACATTCACAAATATTGCTTTACAGTATGTCTTATCTTTATCATTCATGAATGTGAACAAATCTCGGATTATTAACATTAGTAGACCATAAATCCTGTATGACGTACTGTGATGTAGTACATACTGGAAGTATAGCTCAGGACACATCACATTGTAACCTGTGTTCAAGGATACTTTTGCACATATCAGAAAAAAAGACAAAATACAGCTAGGAATAGATTTCAATTTTGGTTGCCATACAAAAACTTTTCTGTCATTTCTACACATTAAATGCAATACACATGGAACAGAATACAATGTGCATCCCACCTAGCCATTTCACAAGTTACTATGTAAAGCCATCATACTTGAAACGCTGGAAGTAATATTATAATTAACTGGACACACATCTTTAATTATATTGGCAATATTTTAAAAAACATAAGAATGGAGAACTCACTGTCCAAGAGTATTGAAATATTAAATTAGTTAGTCAAATAAATATCTTAAATATTAAAGTTGGTTTTTCTCTAAACTTGAAACACACATGAATTTCAAGTGCATTAGAGAAAACATGTCCAAATGTTAAATTTGTTGATTTCACAAACTTGTAACTCATTAGCATGTGCGTGCTGGTTTTGGCTGGGATAGAGTTAATTTTCTTCACAGTAGCTGGTATGGGGCTGTGGTTTGGATTTGTGGTGGAAACAGTGTTGATAACCCAGGGCTGTTTTGGTCCCTGCTGAGCAGTGCTTACCCAGAGCCAAGGGCTGTTCTGCTCCTCACCCCACCCCACCAGCGAGGAGGCTGGGGGGGCACAAGGAGCTGGAGGGGACACAGCCGGGACAGCTGACCCCAACTGACCCAGGGATATTCCAGACCATAGGACGTCATGCTCGGCACATAAAGCTGGGGAAGAAGAAGGAAGGGGGGACGTTGGGAGTGATGGCGTTTGTCTTCCCAAGTCCCCGTTCGGCGTGATGGAGCCCTGCTGTCCTGGAGATGGCTGAACACCTGCCTGCCCGTGGGGAGTGGGGAATGGAGTCCTTGGTTTGCTTTGCTTGTGTGCGTGGGTTTTGCTTTACCTATTGAACTGTCTTTGTCTCAGCCCACGAGTTTTCTCACTTTTACTTTCCTGATTCTGTCCCCCATCCCACTGTGAGGGAGGTGAGCGAGTGGCTGCGTGGGGCTGAGTTGCCAGCTGGGGTTAAACCATGACACATGACATGTATTCAGGACTCAATTAAAAATGCAGAAATAGGATGCCATGAGAAAGAAAATAAAATGTGTAAGCAATTGAAGTCCATCAGCCTGGTATTATGAAATACAGATTTTGTCAGATAGGCTTGCTATTTGAAGATCTAAAGTCTGACAATGCTAATGGTACTAATATATAAGATAAAGCTTCTGTAGGCACCTGAATTGCATGAGTTTATGAAAAAAATAGAGATGCAAAAATTACTTAATTTAAATTATATGGTTTAACAAGTAGTTAAGTGACAGAACAGAAAAGGTAACTGCAAATGGAACCATCAGCTGTAAGTAGTAAGAATACAGTCTTAACATATTCCATGCTTTTTATTTTCCCTTTTCAATGTTTCAGACGGGGTTCTTTGGTGCTGAAATAAGGCTGATTGTTCTGTCATTTAAGGATGCCCATAAAACTTATTTCAAGGATAAATCAAATAGTCACGGATTGCTAGCAGCTGGGGAAGTCTATTGGAGAATTGCCATTCATTGACTTCTCCTGTTGTTACTTTCTATTCTGCTGTTGGTTTCTGCCAAACACAGCCTATCTTTGCTTAGATATTTTTGCATTCTTACAATTAGTACAATGTTTAGTCTTGTTCCAGAAGCCACAGATTCCAGTCCCTTTCATTAGTTGTCAACTTAAATGGGACGTTCAGACAGCTTATTCTGAATAGAATAGAATAGAATAGAATAGAATATCTTAGTTGGAAGGGACCTACAATGATCATCTAGTCTAGCTACCAAATTGCTGTCCAGCATGAACAGCCCTGTGGTTGTGATCGTTTCAGCTGCTGTCACGTGGAGTGTGGAAACTCAGAAATTTAAAGTGAAATCAATGAGGCATGGACAAAAAGAATAGCATGAAACTGCTACATGCTGGCAAGGGTGTACTTGCATTTACTTCATAGTAATATCAGCACGCATTACCTAGCACTTCCTTAGGCTATGTTCTTAAGAACAAGTTTAAAAGTGTTAACAATATGTACAGAAAATTGTACAAGTTATGCAAGGGAAGATGTGAGAAGTAGTACCAACCTCAGCTCACCATGCCTCTGCTCAGACTGGAATGTTGAAGTTTACTAAAAGTGACAAAAATTAACATCTGAAGTTAAGGGAGGAAAGATTAACTTCTGGAGTTGAAGGCGTATCACAGAAAATTTAGGTTGGAAGGGATCTCAAGATCCTCTTCCAGGGTCAGGTTTTGGTTTTAAGCATCCTGCTCCATTACATAGATAAGACCTGAAATTTTGAGACAAAGACCTGAGGCAAAATAAAGATTTTGTGCTAGATGCAGGGTTGATAAAATATGCATGGCAGATAAAACATGCATATTTTGTACACCTACTCATATGCAATAGCTGTCTTTTAAAAAGCACAGCAGTTTAGGGTGTCCCCTTCCCTTCTGGGTGTCCATTTAGCTGCCATGTAGAGTTGTGACTCTTACCTTGGGGACAGGTGACTTCATTCCCACCAGATCTTTGTAATTCTGGTAAAATCTTCCTGAGTATTAACTGGCTGTCATGCTAAGAATGGATGGTGCCCAGGCTAACACCAACACCCTGCAACAGGCAGTGCAAATCCCAGCAGACTTCTGTGCCTATCCCCAGGCTGGAGAGATGGACGTATGGCAACTTGGGCTGAGTGCAGACAGGAGCTTGTAGAAGACAGTTCCAAGGTCCTTTACCAAGTAATGGCTGTTCTTCTGATTTCAACAACTTAATAATCTTATGTTGTATTATCTTTTTCTGCTCTTGTTTTGTTGTCTTAAAACACCATCGTGTTATACACACACACACAACTACTACAAAATTGTCAGAGAACCCTGCCAACTAAAAAACTTTAGAGCAGCCACTGCATGAAAACATACAAGAAAACTGGTATGTTTTGTGAGAAATTTGGAATTTCACTATTTAGCATAGGAAATGTTATGTTTTATATGCGTCTGTCTTGCCTACAACTACCTAGTGGATCTTCAGGTTCTTTACAAGTAGGGTCCTGAGGCTCATGCCCTAACCGATCATGCCTGGATATGGTGCTGGAAAGACCAGTGAACCACGGGTTTATACCAGTGAGTGGACAAGACTTAGCTAACTTAAGGGAGATCCCAACATTTTTGCTCTATTCCATTCCAAAGAGCTGGAACTGGCATTGCTTTTCTCTAGGCTTGATTTCACCATACAGAAAATGAACTTAATAATGCCTGCTTATCTTAGTAGGGTGTTATATGGCTAACCTCCTGTTTATAAAATGTATAACCCTGTGGCAAATACTTCCACATGATCTTCTGAGGATAAGACAAGGTGAGCCTCTAACGAGGACTGGCATTCAGGCTGTCCATCAAGAGCTTACGGATCTACAGAATAGCCCCCTGGCAGAGTGAAAGGCGGAGCGTGCACCAGGTCACACCGGTTCAGAGGCTGGCACAGCCTTTGTGTAACTCCTTCACCACGATTTTGTCCTCCACACATCACACAGATAAAGGATGTGCCCAGCGCTATCGTGACCACCCGTACTCACACAGTTACAGCTGGGGACAGCGTAACAGCACACAGCTTGCATCATCAACACCCTTCCACCTAACTATATTGCTATAAGCAGCTTGTGCAGGGGACTATGCCCTACATTTCAGGCCATTACTAGCACAGAAGCAAAGGTGCAAAATCATCCCTACAAACAGCTACACGCCTTTGGGAGGCTGACACACCCAGCGAAGTGGGTGCAGTAGCGGTGACACACACCTATGGAAAAGGCTGGATTTGGTAGTTAGCGACGTGCTGCAGATCTGACTATACATGTTGCTGTCGTTTCAACACAGTGCCCTCAAAACATCAGCTGATAGTTTGGCACAGCCGTTCTCCAGCATGTACACATATGAAGCCCTCATTGCAACAGCGTGCTTGCCGCACCTCACAAATGATAGATGTTGTGACAGATATCACTGCAGATAAAAATCTTAGCTGTGTAAAAGTATGAGAAACCATGTAAGAAAAGTATCAGTAAGGCAGAATGAGATAGTATGCGTACAGGTTTTTATCATCCTTGTGTCCATGAAACACTCATTTTTAAAAGGAAGCCGAAACACAGGTTAAGCTATGAATGTGTACCTGCTGGGTATACAACACACCTCATATACTGCATATACACATTCGCTTCTTGGTTAGGGTGGAATCTCCCACAGAGGAATTAATTATAAATGAATCTCTCAGAATGGGGCTGGGAAGCACTGGATTAATGATTCCTCTTCTGGACCAGCAGCAGTTTAAGTTGGATGCAGCCCAGCACTGCAGGCCAACACTTCCAGTCACTGTCCAGATTTGCAGTAAACAGGGTTAGTTCTACAGTTTAAAACCTGTAAACATAACAATCTGGAGTCAAACCATAGTTATATTTACTTGGGAATAAAACCTGATGCAGCTTGGGAGAAAGCTGTCCACTACTTCCCTGGTCTTCTTCTCGGGACCAGATTTTTGGGTAGAAAGATGGAGAAGAAATGTCCATATGTATATAGAGTCCTGTGGAAATGAAAGTTGTATTTGCTTCACTAGGAATTCTCTCTGTTGGATCTGGCCCTTGAGCATTTAAGCCAGGATATTAAACATATTTTAATTCTGATATTTCAGACACAGCCACAGCAAAAATGGCTGATGTTCAAAACATGAAGTTGGCACAGACCAGAAATCAAATTCAGTGCTGATGCTGGGAGATGCAAGTGAGGTGGAACCTAGTGGGAACTTAAATCAAAGGGAAGTTTTGGCCAAACCTGCACTGAGCATTAACATCTCTGGATACTTTCTGATGCATCATGCCAACATATTTGGTTTGGAAAAAACCTGTTTTGATGCAGTTGAATGTATGAAAGGACAGATGGCATCTAGCAGGCAGTTTGGAAGACAAAAGAGCTGGATCTGTTTCAGATCCTGTGGAAGACTCCCTGTGCAAAAGCTGTGTAATCCCTGTGTGCCTGAGTTACCCCACCTCAAATTATGGAGTGAACAACATGTTACATAATAAACAAAAAAAATTAATTAGTGCTGAAAGACACATTGTTGGTTTTGATTTTATTATTTTAAAAAAATTATGGTTGCTTGAAAACAGCTTCTTTTAAGAATGTATACTATAAAGCTGCCATAAACCAGCCTCTGTATTGAAGCAGATAGCAGTTGTACTATTGCACATGCATACACTTAAGCCTGCACTTGTTGATTCAAAGAACAGACAAGCTTTGTTGGCACTGCTAGCAGTCTTTACAAGGCATATCAGCTATAAAGCTTCAATGCAAGGAGCATATAAATTTGACAGGCTGTGCAAGAAAATCCCGTGCACCTCAAATTGATGCACTAATTTATTTCACCATTTTCCCTCTTACAACATTGATGGAGCCAAATGAAAAAATCTGATAGTTCAATAGTTAATCAAAACACATTTCTAAATTTAATGTCTTCTGAACAATTTAAATTTGGTCATGGTTAATGCATATAATACTTTGTGTGCCTTCTTTACTGGTAAGTGAATTGATTGTCCCTTACTGCATGCTGTAACATTTAGAACTTCTGACAAATGCATTGATTCAAGCACTTTTATGGTTTCCCACCAGGAAAGTTCCTGGCTGTGGTGATTCAGTTTGTAGCAAGGCAAAGTTCTTCTACTGCTGTTTTTGTCTTTTGGTGAGCTGCCTGGAGGGATCACTGGTGGCAACATACAAAGCTCTGACGGCTTTCTTCCTACTACGCTTCATAAATACTATCCAGTATACTGGTATTTCATCTTCCCCTTACAACAATCTCATTGCTAACCTGAAGCAAAACCTGAGTGAGTTCAATTAGTGAAGAAGCAACTGCTCATTCATCAAACATTACAGTAGAATAATCTTCACTGAAATTCATGAATAAATGCTTTTTCACGTGCATTACTATATGCACTGATCATCTGGACTTTGTAACATTTCTATTGGCATTAATTTGTGTCATGAACAAGCAGCAAATGGCTTGAAATAGTTCTGAAATGAGGTATCTCGGGTTTTTTACCGAAAAGTTCTGGAAGGAATACAAAAAGTTTGTATCTCGAATGGGAACTGGGAGGAGACCTTCCTTGAGGCAGGCTGTCCCACACCTTCCTGTTACCTTCTGCACCTTTCCTGAAGAACGCAGACTTGCCTGCTGCCAGCACAAGCACCCTGGAGCGCTGGACAAATGGCTGGAGCGCAGCTGGGAATTCATGTGTTCCTCTGGGATCAGCAGCCCCAGGCCTGCTTTTCTGAACGGAAATTTGCCCACCTGAGATGTCCAGGTTTTTGGAACATGTAGATTACCAAGTAGAAGATGACAACACTGGCTAATTAACGATATTTTAAAAAAATAATCTTTTTCTGACTACCATGCTGCAGATTTCCTTGGAGGCTGCTTTCATGCTATGCCTTTGGATGCCTTCCTCCTTCTGCTCTCTTTAACTAAAGACATGGGTCTCAGCTTGCTTAGAACCAGCACATCGTGCTGGGTGCACAAACGTAGGAAACTAGTTGGGATGTGTTTGGAAGCCCTCAGACACTGACCTGATTTTAAAAGCATGTCCGCGTGCTTTTAGGCTGAAAGTTAAACTAATGAGAATAGTTTGTCATAAACTTCATCACATTTTTTAAAACCAATATCAAAGCACAAAAGAAGTTACTCTGGTTAGATTGTTCATCTTCTCCCGGTTCACCAAGCTTTGCAGCTCTGTTGCAGCTCTTCTCAAGGCTTAATTGCTCTGTAAAATTATCTATGTACAATCATATTGCCAATATAAAGGAATTAATTGCAATCCAGAGAAGTTATCTAATCTGAAATAGATGAAACGCTAAACTGGATCATATAAATATTTTATAAACAATAATTATTGGTGTCAATTGTGCAAAAAAAGACTTCCATAGAATAAATAAATAAACATTTTAATAAAGAAGTAAGCATATCTAGGCTATAATATAAATAATGATTATTATTATTAATATGTATTAATATTCCTAATATGTCTTGTTCCTTTTTGTTCTTTGGTAGACTGCGGATCTTTACGCAGTGTTGGTGGCACTCTGCTTAGTCCACATCTTGCCTGACATCAGGGGCGGCCAGGGAGTGCAATCCTTTGTCACGTTGATTCATTCAGTAGTCCATTCTGTTCTAAACATGTGGCCAAGGCAAATGGCCATATACCAATCTGAGGATTATGACTCATTCTTTTGGTTTCCTTTTGATTTAAATGATAATGTTTTAAAAAGTTCTGAAGCCATGCTTTAGACAATACCAACCACGCATCAGGTTTCTAACTGCCCAACAATACGCTGCAGTGGTTTCACCTGAAGGAGGCACAGGAACCACAGCTAACACTACAGCTGTCTGTCTGCAACTTGGGAAGAACGTTGGTGTTCCCCTGGCCCTACCCAGTGACAGATCCATTTCAGAGCTCTCCCCGGACCTCCTGCCATGATCAGTGCCATCAAAATGAAATGTAATTCAAGTCAGTGTAATTCATGCAGAGTTTTGATTGACTCTTCTCATGTGAGAGAAGTAGCAGCTGTCCGTACATCAGCGTGCGGTAACCTTGCTTCGGCTCCGACTTTCAGGCAGCGCTGGGATAAGCTGGACTTCCCTGTCCATCCAGGCCTCCAGGGGCTGACATAGCTCCTCTTCCTTGTCCCAGTGCAGCTGATCCCTACTCCCAAACACCTGCTAGTTTCCAAGCTCCAGGTGCAGCGGCTCTACAGCGGAGTTAACTAGCGATGGCCAGCGGGCCTCTCCTGTCCATGGGGCTGGGATCGCAGCAGCCAGGGTGGTCCAGGAGCTGAGCGGAGGGTGACTCACCCCAGAGGAGGAATGCGAGCTGTGCTCACCAAGACCAAGTGACAACAAGTGACACGGGTGCTGGTGCACTGTGGGAGGGAGAGGTAGATACCATCTGATCTGCTGTCTGCCAGAAGGAAAGCTCGCAATTCGGGTGGAGTAGCTCCCCTCCTGTCCCTCGGTGGGGAAACTGACCCCGAGGGTGTCATGCAGCCATCCACACTACGTGGATCGTGGGAGAGGGAGGGCGAGAGACAAGCTGGCAGGAGGAGGTAAGAGGCAAAGGGTGCGAGGAGCAGCTGGTGCATCCACGCCAGGCAGAGGGTTTGTTGGGGCTGAAACGCAGGGTGCAGAATGGATGAACCGCGACTGCACCCGCAGCCCCACCAGCCTTTGCCATGGAGGATCCTTCTCCTGCAGCCCCCAGCAACGGTCTGGGTCTGGGCGAACCTCTCTGCGCCATGAAGTCACCGTAAAGGCTTTGGTCCAGGAGATGGAGGGGAGAGCGTGCGAAAGGCCCCTCGGTGGTGCCTGGAGGAGGCTGGGCAAGTTGCTGGTCAGGGAAACGCCACCAACCACCGGCGGTGGGGCAGGGAGATGGCGAGATCCCGTTGCGATCGCTGGTTTTACCAGTGCTGGGAGGGGAAGGGATTTCAGCGGAGGCTTCTCGGGGCAGTCAGCTGAAAAGCCGACACCTCCGTACCAACAGCCTGAGGTAAAGCGAGCGCCGCGAGCGCCAATGCCTTGGCCTGCCCGTCACAGGGGAGCGAGAGGGGAAGGAGAGAAGAACCAACCCCAAACTGCGAAGAAGAGAAAAGGAAGAAAGGCAATAAAAGCTGACTGAAACATTTATTCCCCCGTCTGGTAAAGCCCTACCTATTTGAAAATAAAAGGCAAATTAAGCTAATAAGCACCTCTTTCCCCCCCCGGACGCCCACTGAGGGAGAAGCGGGGTCCCCGAGGCGGCTCCAGGCACCGCCGAGCCGCCCTTGCACCTGCTCCCGCCTCGCTCCCCTCAGCCGGCGGCCGCCCGCACTGCGCCTGCGCGGCCGGCCCG
>NW_010972631.1:5123264-5123867 GCF_000737465.1 Haliaeetus leucocephalus
ACCCCGCGGCCAGCCGCCGGCGGGCAGCGAGCCGGCGGTCACGTGACGCGAGCGCACCGCACCGCAGCGCAGCGCAGCGCGGAGGGTGCTGCGGAGCCGCGGCCGCCTCGCCGCTCCCCCCTCACACACACCCCCCCACACACACTTCGCCCGCCTCCGCGCCCTCCTCCCTGCCCGCGGGGCACGGGAGCCGGTGACGGGAGCGAGGCGGAGTCTGGAGGGAAGATACCGAGAGATAGAGATTTAAATCACATCCCCGGCTGCAGAAGGGCAGCAGCAGCAGCAGCCCGGGCGCAGAGGCACGGACGCACGCGCCGAGACAGGTCTGCCGGCTCCGCCGTCGCTGCTGCTGCTGCTGCTCACCATGGGTGCCGCCGCCGCCGCCGCCGAGCCCCCCCGCGCCATGGGCCTGGTGTCCAGCGTGGTGAACGACACCCTCGAGTTCTACCGCTGGACCTGGAGCATCCGAGGTAACGCGCCCAGGGGCGGCCCCGCCGGCGAGCCCGGCGCCGCCATCGCCGTCCCCGGCGCCCCCCGCCCCGCTGTCACTGAGGCGCAGCGCTTCAAAATGGCTCCGTCTCCCGGGAGACGCGGCGCGCGCGC
>NW_010972631.1:5123927-5189259 GCF_000737465.1 Haliaeetus leucocephalus
TCCTCCTCCTCCTCCTCCTCCTCCTCGCCCTTCGGGGTGTGCTCGGGTGCTCCGCTTCTTTATCTGTCTCAATCCCGTGTAACGGCCCCGGGGTGCGCGGGGCATCTCTGCGTGGCAAGGTGAGGGTGTCCCCCACGGGCGCCCGCGGGCCGGCGGGAGCGAACTCCGCCTCGCAGAGGCCTCTGGTTCCCTCCGACGGCAGCGTGCCGTGGGGTGGTCGTACGGGAACCTGGCGTCCGAGGTCAGCCAGGGCCTCCGGTAGTTCGTGGCGGAGCGGAGCTCGGGCGGCCTTCGGCTTCTGCGGCAGGTGGGAGTCCTGTGACAGCGTCGCGTTGGAGTTCAGCAAACTGACTGAGGAAATGGTTGCGACCGGCAGTGCGGAAGCTTTTCGGTTTGCGTTGAGCGCGTTTGGGTCGGTCCTGCTGTTTGCCGTTTCCAGTGCGCTCCATTTTTGTATCGGCGCCCCATGACTGCAACGTGGAAGATGCTGAAGGAAGAGAAAATGTCTCGGAATACGGAGAAATGTGGAAAAAAGCAGCTCCGGTGCTGGGACGGCAAAGACGATGGTAACTTGCGACAGCGACCGATAGCTCTGGAAGTATTGGTCAGCATGAATGGCTCTTTCTCGCTGGTCAAATGAAATGAGTCGGGTAGAGTGGCAGCTTTCGTAGTTGCTCTTGTCAGTAGCCTTGGGCAGTTGACAGAAGAATCACTTCTCTGGATGTTTTCTTCGTTTTTCAGTTGTCCACACAGTGATGAGGTCTAGGCTATTTTGATCTAAACCTAGAAATACGTGGAGCAAAACTCTGGACTGAATGCAACTATGGACGTATTTTGTGGTGGTGTGATAAGTGAGAATGTGGGGCCTTCATTACAGACAGGAAGCTCACTGCATCAGCAGTCTTTTCTTTCCCGCCCCCCTCCTATCTGCCATCTGTCAGATAATAAATTAATCTTATGATATAGATGGAGGGAGCTCACTTTTTTTTTCATAATTTGCCTTCCCAGCCTGTCTTCTGGTTTTTGCCATATTTTAAAAATTAAGCCTGCATGCATTTTTTTTTCTTCTGTATTTAAAACCTGCCAGAATATGAGATCAAATAAAAATGCTTGCAGCAGCACTGCATTGTAATCTATCAGTGTTTGCTCTATTTCTCTGCCTCTTGCAACATACAATTGTTCGTAGACTGCCAGGTAATGCATGAAAGAGATGCTATTCTAGCCAATCAATAGCATTTTCAGATGGATATAAAAATAGATGTGGGTACAAAGTTGATGTCCTTATGGATGACTTGATTTGTTTTGAAAAAGACCTCAAGTTCTGATATATTTCCAGAACTTCAAACATGTTATTTAAGTCTGCATATTGACCGTGTTTGTTGTAAGCAAAAACGATTGGAGGAAAAAACAAAAGAGGGTTGAAAAGGCAAGTTTATGTAAGGAGTGTAAAGATAAGTAACTTACATTAATACGACATACAGAGCAAACTTTTATCTCTTCCTCCTGCTTCTTTGGAGAATGTTAAGCAGTAGTAGGATGACATTGCGATGGCATCTAAAATATGGTTAAGTCTTTTACTAATTTACTAATGCAAAATTTTAAATTTTTGCTCTAAGTTCGGTAATGTTGCTGTTAACACAGGATTCCACTGTAATCAAGTAATCAGTTGCACTTTGTGTAAGAGGTGGAGAGTTTCTTGTTCAGGTTGTGGATTTCAGCGTGTCCTTGCAAGAATAGTTTTGGATGGAGCCTCAGTCGCATCGAAAGCATGTTACTGTTGTTGTTTATACCCAGTAGTATGTAAAGCAAGGTCGTCATGTAGTTTTTACAGTCAGGTATGGATACGCGAACCATGTAGTATCACACAGTGTAGTCACAAGGTAGCTCCAGATAAGAAAGTGTCATTTATGAGGCAATGCTGCGTTGCTATTTAATGAAATCATATCTTAATGCCCTAAGTTCTGCTTAAATACCTGTTACCTGTTCAATTTGCTGCTTTTCTGCATGTGTCTTCATTCAGAAAAAAAAAAATTGTCTCCATTTGCCATCTCTGAGTGAATATATGTTAAAATAATGAATTCAGCACTGTTATGTGAATTCATGCAATTCACCTTTGTGTCAAGAACTATGGCGGTGACATTGCTCAACAGAAAACACAAATTATGGCATGCAAGACCATTGCCTAACGTTCAATATCATTAAATAAAAAACTATACCACGCAGCAAAGTTGCTCAACAAATGATGCCATGCAATAGCATTACACAATAAATCATACTGAAACACTACTACACAGCAAAATTACACAATAAAATGTGAGGAAATTTTATTCCCACTACTACTCCTACACAAAAACTTCTCATTCATATAAAACCAAATTTACTTATTCTCTTCAGTTCTCACTTCTATTTTTTACCGGACACCCAAGTCTGTCTTTAGCCCTGTTCTCAGTATTCAGCAGGATTGTCCTGCTAGCAGGTGTTTTCTAATGCTGATGCGGACTCCTGTGATAAGACTTGTGTAGAACTGTGCCAGAACATCCCACTGAGTCTCGTGCTGCTTTATTTTTGTGCTGTAAAGATTTGGTCTTTTTCTTCCCCTGCTTTGTGCTATTTAAAAAGCAACCAACCTTTTCTAAGACCAAAAAGAACCCCAAAAGACTGAGTATATGATGAGCCTAACTGGCTCATTAACTGGATTTTTTTTAAATGGTGTCACAATTTTTTTAGCATTAAGTGCGCTATCTAAAGCTGGTTTGTTTGTGGTTTTGGTTTTTTAAATCTTGGCTTTAGGAATAATAACAGTATTCTGTGACTTTTTCCTCATATATATTATCAAATACATTCTCAGCCTTAGCTTAATGTTTTTGCTTGTTAATTTGTTGAAAAAACTACTTTTTTTCTCTCCTTCCTTGACTATCTTTTCAGACCCCTTTCATGAAAGCCTTAAATCCATTGTAACCATATATTCACCTGAAAAGGCTGAAGGAGATCATTTAGGAAACCATAAACTTCAAGGAGAGGTAGAAAGGACAAAAAATGGTCTTAACGGTCATTAGGAGAAAAAAAGGTGGTCGGTGGAACAGTTACTATCAGGAAAGATGATCTAGGAATTCCATGCCATTATTTCTGTAAGGACATGGGACTGGTTACATGTAATAGGTAGGGCAGGGCTTCCTTCTTTCTCTCGGCTCAGGTAGCTGGTTGAAGTTAGATCTGCCAGGGAGGATTAAGGATATGATTAGATGACTGAGCAAGTGACTTAAAAGGAGGTTCCAGGCTGAGTCCAGGGGAGCTATGAAGATGAATAACTTGGGACACAGTCCAGGAAAAGAAGAATGTGGAAATCTCAAAACATGGGTGAAGAGACCATTGGCAGTTGGGGAGGGGGAGTGGGAGACTGCAGCTCGAAAAGGAGATTTGTGAAACCCTGTATCAGAAAGATTTCTTTTAGAGGGACTAGTTAGTTTGAATGTATTGAGCTAAAGAACAGAAGGCTTTATCGACTTTGGGTGAGAATGATTGTTCTTGGAGCTCAAAGTTAAAAGGAGGCAGGGCCATCCCAGGCCACATTGGACTGCTTTGGAACAGCAACTATTTACAGCTGTTGCAGTTAATAAGATTACAGACTTTTTCCATCAGGAGGAAAGGAGAGAGGAGAAAGATGCAAACTTTCACTTCAGTGGTAGGATAGTCTTCTAAGTAGCATCTTGTTCAGGAGCAATATGAATTGTAGCTTTTATCAGTTGGGTCAGAAGTGTAAGGCAATGAGGATGGGAAACATGGGAAACTTACAGCTGCTTGCCTTAAAAGTGAACCAGTGGAGTAGCTTCCATGGGAACTCAAATGGCCATAAAAACTTTCGCCAGAAAGATCTTGGGACTTAGTTAAGAATGCTCAGGAAGTTCATGTTCTGTTTCTTTTTCAGGCCAGGGAACAGAACTGGAAGAAAATGCATTTCTTCTTCCTCTTCCCTTGTTCTTTTCCCCATGTCGAAACCAAGTGTGGCCAAAGGATCCTGAATGTTTATGCTTGAGGAAGGTTCATTGGGGTTAGCAGAACAGTCTGAGTGCAAGTAGTACCTTGTTGCATTTGAGGAGTTGTGCCAAAGCTGGAGGCAAGTAGAATCGCAATGAAGGGTCTTCAGAGGGTGATGATGGGGAGGGAGAGCGAAGGGTGAGATGAAGGTTCATGAAGCCTGTTTCACAGAAACAAAGCAGAATGCGTTCCTAAGCTCTCAGAGGGCTGGCTGAGCATCAGACTTGGTGATTTGGCATGATACTTGTCTTGCAGATACAATTTTCTTCTCAAGGGAACAGTTTTTTTCGATCTGTGACCGTGACTGGGTAAAACATGAGGATTAGACAGGAAGAAACACATCAGAAACTGGAGAAGCTAGTGTAATTGGGTTTGGCTGTCTTGTGGCAGAAGCAGCACTTGGAGAAATTGATTACAGAAGTAAAGAATGTTAAAGGCTAGGTTATGTGAGTCTACTGTCAACCAAACTGAGTTTGTAAACTGAGTATCCCAGTTTACATGATTCGTTTCATTAAGCATCACATTTCACTGCCTGTCAGTGGAGGGAGGGACTTTATTAGTGAAGAAAAAACAGCTGTCGGTATTGAAGACAATTTGCTGGGTGTTTGAAGGAAATTCCACCTTCGTTTCATCACCAGGAGATTTTTATCAGATTATGGAACTCAAAAGATGGATAATAAGAACAAAAGAGATACCAAGCACCTTTGGAAATGGAAACATCATTCAGAAAAGTATATTACTGAAGTGGAAATATCTGCTTAGAGACTTTGGATCACCAAGCTTCAAGAATTCGAGCCTGAGGGAGTAGCCTGAAGCAAAGCTAACACTATGGACGAGGAGCTGAGTTGTGAGTGGAAGACTCCTCTTTCCTAAAATGAAGGAGTTGTACGTGATGACCTGCAACTCTCAGGTCCAGCAAAGAGACAAAACGGAAAAAAAGCCTTCAAAGAGCACCAGCAAGAATGTGATATGAACTTCTGTTTGAATACTCATCAGCATATTCCAGAAGCAAAAGCAAATGTTTGGAGAAAATGGCAAGAACATAACTGAACTTCTGACAGTTCCTTTTAAGGCTGTGTAGATAGCACGTCTTGAAATCTTTAGAGGAAATAAGATATTGTGAATACTCTTAAAGCAGATTCAACGGAAAAAGGCTGGGAAACTGCTTTATAGAGAACTTAAGCAAGCTGGTTGCATGACTTTAGTACCTACTGCAGAAGGCCAAATGACAAGATTTGCAGCACACAATAAATTACTGTTGTGGAGTTCTCCGCGGATCATGTGTCTCGGCTAAGGCTGTATGCCATCAGTGAGGTGCAAATTGGCACATGGTCCTGGAGCCACATACTGCAACGAGAGGTGAAGAATTCTTGAACAGTTGAAATACCTGTGGCATGAAGCAGATGCAGTCATCCTGGGGACTGCACTGGTTCCATAAATTGATTGCGCATAGTGGTTGGACTGTTGTTCATAGGTAGCTGTCTCTAGTTGGAGAAGCTTGACTAGAAGTTGATCATGGTAGTCATTCTGTATTTATATGCTGTGCTCGGAGTGAAGAGGGATGTAGCAGGGCTATGGTTATAGCTATGAAAGACCAGAAGAGGTTGTATTCAAGGCAGCTATGCTATACTATCCTGTGCAACCAGGAAAGATTGTCAAAGGCTGCGTAAGGACAATTAGTAGAGGAAGGTGTAGGAAGCGTAGGATGTAGTTCCTTTTAAGGTCTTGTAGATCAGGAGCCATGAGGAGTGGGTGAGGCAAGATTCCACTTTTTCCTCTGCCAGTTCAGACAGGTTTTTGGAGTTACTCGATTCACATGGAAAGGATTAAGGGAGCGCTTAGATGAAAGGTGAGTGAATGAAAGGCTTCAAGTGGACATGGAGAGAGCTTTGGGAGGAAGAATTTGCTCGGATGCAGGAGTGGGCGGGGAAGAGGCTGTGGTGTGTACTGAAGAGTTTTTTGAGGTAAGGAAAATGGGGCTAAACATCAATGGCCTGAAAAACTGGAGCTAAATGAGAGTTCATTTAGCTGAAAAGAATTGGCCATAAAAAGAATGAGAGCGTCGGTTTTTAAAGAGTGTTGGTATGAGTGGAGTGTGCCTGGAGCCCAGAAGCTGGGACAGCGTGCTTTTAAGGGCAGATCTGATCCATGAGGTAAGACTTCTCTGGCTAGTAAACTGTTACATGACTGGGCTTTGCTTTCTTAGGCTGTGTTTGAAAACAAAGTTGAAACTACCATTGCATTTCATAAGGAACTCTTGTGTGTGGGACTATCTGACTGACATCTCCTTCAGGAAGGTGTAGATGCAGGATACATAGTTTCTGGATCTTGTGTAGGTGGCAGGTGGGTACAACGGTGCTCAGTTTCGTCAAGACTCAAGTGCTTCTGAGCATATGGACTTCAAGGTCTTGTGGCATTTTAAGGACATAAATGAAGGCAGCTCTGAAATTCAGGCCTGCTGAGACTAAGGTGTCAGCTCTGTGGGGATTTTCAGGACTGCACCCTAGACTGTAGGTAAAGCAATAAGTAGCTCCAAGGCAAGCCTAGGGGTGAATTGAGTGCAACGTGTTTTGTATTAACTCCTATTGTGTGTGCTTGGATCTCAAGATAAACATGAGCTAGTTTACCTTTCTCTCGTGGAGGGTGAGGGGGGAATAAGCTACCTCAATTTGGTTTGCATTTGATGCAAGATAATCGCGTGCCTGTGGACATTAACTGCTCTTGGTTGTGTCAGGTTAGCTCACGCGCCTGCAACTCAACTCCTTTCTTTATGTACTTGAATAATTTCAGTGGTTTGATCCTTCACTTCTGCCCCAGAGTGTTCTCTCTCTCCAGGGTATTGTGTCTGCTTGTACCTTGAGACTCTTGCCTAGTTTCACTCCGTCCATTCACCTCCCACATGTACTCCTCTGTTTCAGCATAGTCGTGGACTCTTGACTATTTGGTTTGTTTCCATCATGTTCTCCTATTCCTCTTTTCTCTTTCTGCAGTATCTCAAAAGTGTCTTCTTCCAATTCTTGTATATGTTATGCTTCGGTTTGCATGCTTGACCATGGTGTTTTTCTTTTTTCTTTTTTAATCTGCTTATAGATATCATCTCCTTGTTTCCCTCTCCCAGTTGTAGCAAATATGAGAGAGTGGTTTATTGCTTTCTAAATGGTCACAGAATGTTGCTGGGAGAAGGGAGTTTATAACCCATGCCTTTCACTTTTTCTGTTGAGCCAGTAAATCTTATCTCTCTGGACAAGATTTTATGTCCTTCTATTTGTAGAGCATCATTGTAACACCTTGTTTTTAAATGGTTTAAGATACTCTAAAGGAAAAAAAATAGGAAATACAGGTACTAAGTTGAATAGCTGGGCTTTAAATAGGAGACTTCATAACCATATTTTCTGGGTTTGCATTTAATATTTAGTGGTTTACCAGAAACAGATGTGCCCAATAGAAATACTTACACATAGAGTACCCCCAAATGCTTTCATATTTAGGTCAGATTTTCTTCTACTCTTTCTAATCTCAGTTTCAGTGATCCATGAATTTTTGATCAAGAGTAAGAAACTGTATTGCAGAAACCATTATAGAAGCTTAGATTTGGGGGCCATATGTTAGCATGAACGGTAACATGACTGTAGATGCGAAGAGACTTAGCTTTAGCAGTCATTTGGGCATGGCATTATCTAGCTGCCAAACTGATGATTTTGCTACTGTATACTTCGTGAGTGAAAGATTCAGGCACTGATCATTCTTATGGTCATCTTTGGGTATAAGAATGTTTTCTCATTCAGTTCATGTTTTGAAAATCAACACTTAAAAATTAGTCTCTTTTTTTGGTGTTGGGTCCCGTGTGTCCCCCCCGCCCCGGATTTGTCACTTTTGCTGATGTTGAAGGCATGCTGAGGAATTAAGTTCTAAATGTTTTGCAGTGTTACTTTTCTTTGGAGGCGTTGACTGATGTACTTGTGTTAGCCTAACAGATGACCCAATGTACCTCACAACTGTAAATTTTACTTCTGCCCCTGAACTTTGAAGATAAGACCTAATATATTTCAGTAACTCCTTTTGTAGTTTTTACTCAAAACAGAATTCCCACCTCATTCATCCGTCTGTAAAACCAAATTGATGAGCAGCATCCTCATGCTGATGCAAACAAAAAATTGGTAGTTTATCAGAGAGATTTCTGTGCAGCTTCTCACAAATGTTTGGTAGCTTTCTGGTGTTATTTTTAGGTAGATTTCACTTGCTGTTGCTGGTTTTCATACATGTTCAGTCACTGCATCTAGGAGTCTAAATGTTCATCTGCAACCCCAAATCATTTTGTGTTATGAGAGCAGCGATTTAAGTTGTTTACATTTGCTGTGTAGTTAAGTATCAGTATCCTTCTGCTGTGTTAGCATGTTAGCAAGACATGTATCAGTGCTGAACTTACTGTCCCGTGTATGCTGAGTATGTAACATGTCTCTGTACAGTGGATAAGGCCTTGCGGAGTTGTTATTAAACTGTTATTAATAATCCTTCACATTTTTCAAGGAGGTTAGTTTCTAACTGAGGGAATCTAATAAAAAAAAAATCTGTCTACGGAGAAGATTTATTCTGTGATCATCCCCTTTGGCATTATAAAACCCTGAATCATACTAGATGGGCCAATAGTCTAATCTGTTATTGCAACATTGAATGTGTATAAATCCTGTGTTTGCATTACTGCGTACTGATACCTCTACAAGTCTTTTCATAGTACCAAAATCCACCACTTGTGTGTGAAGTAATGACATCTCCAGTCTGAGCTCTCAGAAATACAATTTTGGCTAAGACCAGAGAAGTGTGAATAAAAGTTTCAATAAAGAAAACACTGTAGAAGGAAAGCTTGTTGAAGCGTGTTTTATGCAGCACTTCTATTTCTTTAGAAATACAGAGGCACGGGCTGGATCATAGAGTTCTGCAACTAGTTCATAAAATTGCATCCCTTGGATCAGTTGGGGTTTTTGTTTGTTTGGGGGTTTTTTAATCTGTTTTCTTCATCTGTTTACTCTGTAAATTGTAACCTGTAAGAAGAGGCATGCAGGTATCACTGCACTGGGAACGCATCTTGCTTTTGTGATGTTTCGAAAAGTAAGATTTGACAAATGGAAGAATGCTACATGCCTCAAGGGCTTACTATCTTGCAAATCTTGTGTAAGCTTCAGTGAGGATTATATTTTTATTATTCCTTGAAGCAGAGTATTTGCGCTGTCCTCACAATCACAATCAATGGAGGAGGTAAATAAAAAATAATCTGAACAAGGCAATTGCTTAGACTTGAAAATCCTGAGATTTGATGGTGAATTGATATGGCTCCTGAACTTCATAATAATTCCATTATTATCCTTGTCTTGAAACAAGCGTATCCTGGAATTGCTGTGTACAGACACAAAGACAATATGATATTAGTGATTGAATGGTGGGAATCCTAAGAAGACTAGAATGCTAGTTAGAATAACGGGAATACTAGTTAAAATACATGTGACCTTTTAACAACAAATTGGGATTAAGCATTCCTGTTACTTTAATGGGAGTTTATGAAACATGCATATTACACAGATGTTCATTAGCTGCAGGAGATGTTCTTAGCTGTGTGGTATTTTGATTTTATGTTGCTGTATATAGCTTTAAAGAAGACTAAACAGTCAATTACAAAGCCCTGAAATTTAAAACAAAGCCACAGCTGGTTATAGGCAGTAGCTGTTAGTCTCATCTGTAGTCCTTTTGGATTCAGGGAAAGCAGCTCTCATTTCTGAGTGCAGCAGGATTTGTACGGCATCATCTGCAAACTTTTAAAATCTGTGGGGTTTGTTGTTTTGTTTTTCAGAGTATATGCTTTCATTATTCGTTGTGCTTGAGACTGAATATTTTTATTCTTGCATCTTAGCTTGATGTTTCATAGCTTGTTAAAATGACAATGCTTTGCTATAAAATTTTGATGTCTCTTGTTCTCGGCCCAAACAAATTAGTTTGTTCTTGGCTAGTTAAAGCTTTAGAATAGACAAAATACTTAGATATTTTCATTCATTCTTGCAGATCAAAGTAAACATCTTTTCTCTGTACTGTTCTGTATTTAAAAAAAATTACTGAAATCAGGCCAGCTGTTGTGCTTTTCTGTGCCAGGTTTTGCGAACTTTTGTCCATAAAGCATCGTGTGCATGTCATCCTTAGCTTTACCGGTAACATACTCACCTTTTTGTTTTCCTGCCAATCATAACCACCACTGATGCTATGACGTTATTGTGATAATACATAATTCTTCTGTGAGGGAAAGCAGCAGGGACTTGATTGGTTTAATTAATTTTCCCTGTGAAACAGGTGCAAGGCTGATTTAAATGTTTGTAGAGTATCCAGAGAAGAGCCATGAAAATGACTAAAGGATTGGAAAATACACCTTCAGGTGAATGAAATAAGGTGTTTCTTTAAATAAAATTTAAAAAGCAGCCAGTGAGTGACCCTATAGCTGCTTATAACTACCCAAGTGAGGTATCTTTGACCCTGTCAGACTCCTTAGCAATACCCATAGTGCCAGAAAACTGCAGACATTGCCAAGTATGATAGGTGAGATAAAGGTGAGAAAGAAGCATAAACTGGACATTCCTTGTGTCCCAATCCTTTTGCTTTCCTGCAGCAATCTGTCTGCACAAGTCCCTCCTAGGAGGGCATACGCCTTTTTCTGATTGAAACGGGAGTGAGGCTATAGGCATGTTATTTTAGTTCATGCACTAGCTTCAATCCCCTGTCACAGAATTTCTCATAAAGAAACTTGATAAACTGAGATAATTGAGGATTAGAGTGCAATATGTGCAATGAGTAATCAATATCAAAGCAGACAAGTTAATTCAAGCACTGGAAACCTTTAAAAGAATCATTTGGTTTGGGCCTTATAAACAGCTCTATTAAAATTATAATGAATAAGTGAATAGAAAATTTTAGCTTCAGTAGGTGTTCAACCCAAAGATATATGGCCTCTCAATTTTGACTCTGCAGTGGTACTTCTCTAACAGTCTTCAGTCTCAAGTTGTGCAGCTCATTTAGTTAGTCATGTACTGTTTTAAAGGCTAAGTGTATAGCTTCAGCTGTTGTTCTATTTGTACGTTCTGAAGTTTTAGTCAAAGACTGAGGGTTTTTCTTGGAATCTCTACAAAATGGTAACAGTAAATGTACTTTTAAGTGATTCTGATGCATTACTCCATTTAGTTTAAAAGCCTAGGGTCTAATAGTGTAGATGCTTATTCAAGTTTACTCTCAACTGAGCCAGTCTGCAGTGGTTGTATAGCCACAATGAACTTTATATTTGCTTGTAAATATTTACAGGACAGAGCCAGTATTTCTAATACAAATGCAGAAGGAGAAGTATGTTGTATAGAATATTAATCTGTAACCAGAAAGAAAAGGGGGAGATTGGGGCACTAAAATACTGCAAAGGAATTCAATGTGAAAGCTTTGTGAACATTTTCAGGGATATAGAGTTATGTTTCTCACATGTTTTCTTATATGATATGTGTTTTTATTTTGTAATATCCTTCAGTTATAGTGCTAGTGGAGCTAACAAGATGTGAAATTCTTAGATAATTAAAACAGTGTAGTTCATAGAACAATACTCCAATTAGATAATACTGGTTTGCCTTCCTTATATTGTGGAATTAATATTTCACTCGTTTAAGGAAATCTTTCTTAAACTTGAGAATGGGCTTTGAAAGGACTTCTTAAAATAAACAGCATGATCTGCAGAGAGCTCTCACTGTTAAGAACCACTTTTAAACAGTCACCATCATTTCTGCAGTGTCTTTAGAAATGTAATTGGACAGATGGATGTGCTGGATTGGCACTGTAAGTGTCTTTGTGCTGAGAATAGTATCAATAGCTATTAATAACTTTGAAAGGCTCTCCAGATAAATTACTGAGTAGTGACCTTATAGCTAAGGAATACATATGTTGTTAAAGTAAAAATAAAGACTTACTAAGTGTTGATTTTCAATCTGATATGAATGCAGGGAATTTCAAAAGTAATGTATTTTAATTATGTAATGTTTTCTCTAAAACTAATATTAAACGCAGAGATGGTCACCGTTGTACTATTTCAGGATTTCTCCTGATGAATGTAGGAGCAACTGTACTATGCATTTGCTTATTTTATAGTTTATACTTCTTGAGGAAGGAAAAAAATGTTGATCATAGGCTCAGTAATATGCAGGAAATTTAACTATCTAAAATCCTCCCTGTTGGAAAGGAAATGCTGAATCACATTTAACAGAAGCATTTGCATATTAAAACACTTACAGTATGTTTCACAGAAGTTTCTTGTGATTTTTAACTCTAGATCACCACCAGTGCAGCCTTATTTACTGAAATTCATCTTCATTTGCCTTCCATATTTCAATATAGGTTAATTACGTCCTCTTTGGACATTACCAGGTAGGATATTCAGTCCTTTTCACTGGTCCTGCTGTTGTTCTTGCTTTGGAGGAAGAAATCAGAGGAGTTTATGTGTGTATTTCCTGTTAATTGCCCCACGTAAAGAATTAAATCCTGCAAGGGTAGGTGCCTCAGGGCAATTTCAATTATTTTTTATATATATATATAATAAATATATGTATGTTCTTCTATTTCTTGTCTCATCTTTGCAATGTGAAACTTTAAAATGTATATACACAAAATGACAGGAGAACCTTGTGTATATAAATATTCTTATTCTTCCCTTACATAACAGTAATTTTCTATCAGGAACATATTAGCAGATGCCTTATTCTGCTCTGGATTCACCTTTACAACTGAGTGCAACTTTAAATGTTTTTTTCTAAAACTTCTCCCACCTTACAAATAAGCACTGTACTACAGGCTGTGCCATCAAAACAGACATTTTATTTGTGATAGAATTAGAATCTGGGTCTTAGGATTTGAAAGACAAACGCATTAATCCCCTGAAAGATTCAGTCAGTCTCTGTCAATTCTAATCAGGTAAAGGCATTGGTCATTTTGCTGCAAAGCAGTTGGAGGGAGTTTTAATTCAGGGAGCTGGCCTTTTTATTTCAAGCTTATTTCATCTTTCAGGTAATAACGTACCCACTGCGTGTGAAGTACTGCAGGATTTAGTACACTCATATGTCCTCTTAAGCTATCACAGTTCTCTAATTTGCAGAAATCATTTGTGGTCATCAGTACCAGCTCGTAAGTAGGACACAAAATTATGCTGGTTTTGCTAAAACAGGGTGGGAGGGAGGAGGGTGTTGGAGTAGCTTGGGAGGTTTAAATTCACTCTCTTAAGTCATCTGCTTATCTTGGTTTGAAAGAGGGTATCTGAAAAGAAGCTTGGAACAAGGGTCTGCATGTAACTTAGTTTTCCGTGTAGAACACGGACAAGCAGGCTTGCTTGGTAAACTGAAATGAAATTGGTTTTGTAATACCTTCTGTGCTACAAGAATGGTGCGTGGAGCTGATTTAAAATGAAACAAGTTACTCTGCATTATCCAGGCGAGATCCTGTGATGAACAAGTTTCTAAATCTAGCAAGTTCTGGAATGAATAGTAGCATGTTTTCTGATGCCACAGTATTAGTAAAAAATAATCATATGCAGTGTCTCCTAAATGCCCTTAAAATAAATGCAAGGTGTTGTTCTTAGCACAGTAGGAATTAGAATAAACTTCTTGGCTATTGATGTGCTTCTGTTTTGCCCAGGATGTACTCCAGAATTGAATTGCCTACTGTATTCCCTCTCATACAGGCATTTTTTGTTCAAAGTGTAATTAATTGTCCTAGGAGAGGTCAGGCCCCCAAAATCCCAATCAGATAGATTCCCTGGGCACTGTGCTATGCAGTCTGTATCAGTAAGCTATGCTGTTCTTGCAAATACTTTAAGACTTGTCTCTGAGATGTGGTGGCTCACTGTCCGAAAACCCTGTGCAGAAGGAAAGTAGCATGCTGAAACCATGATGCAGGTATGGAAGCGTAATGGCAGCTCTTATGTTGTTGTCCGAGTTAAGTAAATATATCTCTTGGTTTTCTCCAGTTAAGTTCTTCAATTTGTAGTATTTGTGGAAAGTAGGTGAAAGAATTTTTTACAGTGCTGATGAAGCATGAGGCAAAGTCCGCTTGCAGCTGGGCTTTCGTAGAAGTTGTCCGTTTGTCTTTCCTTTCACCCTCTAGTGAATCCTCATTCTTCCCTCCAGAAATCTTTGTCTCCTGCCACAAAAAGAAATCTGGAATATGTCATGGTTTCCAGTTTTCAGCAAGGGGTGGTAATGTTCAACTCCTGAGTAAAATTCAAATCA
Organism: Haliaeetus leucocephalus; assembly: GCF_000737465.1. NCBI lineage: Eukaryota > Metazoa > Chordata > Aves > Accipitriformes > Accipitridae > Haliaeetus > Haliaeetus leucocephalus. Next base: position 5,138,249 of record NW_010972631.1, read on the forward strand.
TCATCCTTTTTCACATTTTTCATATTGTCACTCCAGTGTTCAGGATACCATGAAACACTCGATTAGACAATCTGTCTTCTATTTTCTAATATGTCCTTGCCTCTTTATATTGCTTAGTGCAAGAAGGCTGGTAAAGCAACTGGGTCTCGTCTCACCTGCTCTTAACTCTTTGCACATTATAGTGTCTGAAGTGACATGCAGATTTGATTAAAGCATGTCACACATTGGCTATTCCCAGAGCTGTCTCTTAATTAAGAAGTGACATCTTTCTTCTTGCTTAGTGGAGGGAAGTCTTTGCCCATTACTTCTCATCAGGTGGATGACGAGGTTCTCCATTTCTCTTGTCTTTTAAACAGTGTTTTATTTTTAAATCCAGATTGGTAGAGCAGTTGCTAAAAGCAAGCAGGAACTAAAGTGTAAGGGAGATGGCAGTGTGATTTCAGCTTCAATAGGTAGCACTCTGTGAGGTCTAGAAAATGGGGCTGTTCCTTTACATCCCAAGACACTATACTGTACTATAAAGCAATCATTCTCATGTTTTACAGAGAGTACATTATATTGTAATAGAAGCGCCTGTTCCAGGGACTTGCTGAAAAGTAAGAGGTAACTAACTGTCTTCTCTCGCTTTCTTCAGTTCTGTTTCACTCCCTGTGTTTCTACAGCCAATCTGTCTGAACTTTTTGCCACTCCTCCCTGTACTCCTTGCCTTATCTCACTGTTGGCTTCTGTTGGTGGCTGCGGTCACAAGGCTGACTCCTGTCATTCTGGCAGCGTCAGCATTGTTGGAGGTTTCCATGCATTAGGATGAGTTCTCTCTTCTGGTATTAACAGCCATAATGGAAGCAGCTAGGCTGGTTTCTCTTTCTTCTTTTCCACTTCTTTTTAGGCCTCCTAACATCTTACTTGCAATGTGCAGATCAAGTATTGCTAAATGAACTGGAAGCAAGAAGAGTCAGTGCCATGCACACAGTCTTTCTGTAGATCACCATATGTGTTATTTATTAGAAATAGAGGGTCTCGTGAAATCTGCTCCTAAAATGAGGTTCTAATTTGTGATCTTAAGGGCAATGAAGGAAACGAGAAAGAAGTGGAGGAGGGGTAATGGCAGTGCTGTTCTGTACTTTCCTCATTGCATCAGAGTTCCTCATTTTGTAGATAAAAAGGGTTTTCTAACTTACCTATTAGTATGCCTGGGATCAGGAATTAGTATATGGTATAGGGGTTTTTTCACTGTCTTTGGGCAACTGTGAAGAAAAAGTTCTCTAAAAGAAACTTGTCCTCTAGGTAAGTTTGTGGGCAGCTGCACTGCTATTTGCGTTTGCCCACAAATGACTGAAGGCAGGTGGTTCAGATGTCTGAGCTTCCCAAGGAGCCCTGTGGCCCTGTGGTGCGGTTTCCATCTGAACTCCTAACTGGCCTAAGCGTCTGGAAGACAATCCAGTTAGTATTGTAGATTTGTGCAGTTATCTGAAGTATTGATACTTACAGAATAGTTACCTTTTATCTCTTGCTATAACTAGAGATTAGCCTTCATATAGGGGGGTGGGGGAGGGCAGGGGGAGAAACACTGAGTAAGGAGGTATCACTGTAGTCTCTCCCTTCCCTCCTCTGTAGCAGAGCCATCTTCTAATCCTAGATGTCACTGATTCATCAGACTAAGGGTGCTTTTTTGATACAGATCCAGAACTTAATATAGCGTATTCTGGGCCCTAGAATATGTGTAACTCTGGATCCTGTGAGTGACTGAAGGAGACTATAAATAAAACCTTTGTCTCCCATATGGCAGCACAGATTAATCTACCTAGAACCATCCCTTTAAACTCTTTTATTTAGTTGTTTTCCAGTAACTTTGTTAGTATACTGTCTGAAACATATGAGACTGACCTACATCAAATAGCAAAGCTACTTGGTTAGCATCATACAACCTATATAAAATTAATAGGAGGCTTTCTAGTGCCTAATGTTAGACTAATAAAAGCTATTCATTTTATCACTATTTTGCCAAATTTGTGTATCTTTCATTTGCAGTGGTGTTGAATATTTGCTCACGTTGCCACTGAAGTCACTTTTCATCATAAGCAAAATTGGTTTTTGTGAGATTAGTGGGTTGGGTTGGGTTTGGGCTCATGTGATTGTTTGCTTTATTGTTTTGGATTGTAGAACTGGACAATAGAACTTGCATGACATAGTGAGTCTCTGTGTGAGGTAATGTGATATAGTGGGGTTTTTTTAAAACTATTTTCTTTAACCTTCCTAGAAAGAATGAGTATTTTATGTTTCTACTATCTGATGCAGCTATTCCAGGAGAAAAAAATACTTAATAAATGCAATGCTTAAAATGATGATGAACTGTATTTTGTTCAGACCTTGCTGACTCCTTCTGTTTGCTTCACCCCCCCCAGACAAACGTGTTGATGATTGGCCCTTGATGCAGTCTCCATTTCCAACACTGACTATAAGCACTATTTATCTCCTCACTGTCTGGCTGGGCCCCAAATGGATGAAGACAAGAGAGCCCTTCCAGTTACGTTTCCTGTTGGTTGTTTACAACTTTGGAATGGTTCTACTCAACTTCTTCATTTTCAAAGAGGTGTGTATGTCCTCTCGCAGGAGGGAATTCCTATTTAAGTCTGAGGGTGTCTACAGATTGCAAAATTAAAATGATCTTACATGGTCATGGTGTCTATTGAGGGTGAATGTTTTGCACAGACTTTTAAAGCTGAGTTTGCCTTTGATGTGAGTATTTCTTTAGCTAGGTATGTTCTGTTTGAGAATAAATGTACTAAATGAGTCTACAGAGAGAATTTGTGTACTAGCTATTCCAAGTTCTTAGATTTACGTTAGTGTAAATACTGGACAGATCAACTAAAATCTGTAAAGATTTAAGACTTGTAACTGATTTTTTTTTTCTTTTTAATAATCCTAAAGGGTGTCAGAATGTATCTTGTTAGAAATTGAGCTGTTTGCTGGTGCCTTCAATGTGTTTATCATTTTTAGAAATTCAGATGTCCATTGTCTGTAGTGAGGAGAAGTATCTTGTCTGTAAGTTATCTCTTAGAATAAGAATTAAAATGAACTGTGTCTTTAGATAAAAATAAAAGGATACAGTCTTCTAATATTTGGTTTGCAACGTTCTGAGTGTGTTAATTTTAAGAAATGTCAGTGTTGCTGCATTTCTCCTTTGTTAGGTTTTCTGTACATAAGAAATGACTAGTAACAATGCAGTGGATCAGCTCTTTAGCAGTGGCTAAGTGGGATTACTTAACAGTTTGGTAATCATTATTCAAGGATAGCTGTCCAGAATACAGCTGATGCTAAGGAGCAGTTTGTGCTGCTGTGACTTTGCTCATATGGATTGAGAGTCTTCTTCCTGGAAGACCTTGGATCATAAATTTGCAAAATCCGTTTCCAGAAGTAAGCAAATTAACAGAGCAGTTAAAATTACAGCATTGCAGAATTCTTTTTCTGGCTGGTTTGTTCTGTACTTTTGCCAGGAAAGCATGGCATATCTGAAGATGATCTGCATATTGACTCTTCCCCAGAGCTTCTATAATAAAACCCTTAACTGATTTCAGCCTTTTTTTAAGACATGGTTCAGTAAAATTTTAGCCATCGCACCTCAGTCGTCATTTTGTCTAAGTTGTTTCCTTGCACTCTTCAACTAAGTAGTGAAATACTACATACAACAGAATTTAATGCTGACACCGAAGGATAGTTGTGGGAATGGATGAAATCCAGTCATCTTGGCAAGTCAAAACCAAAACTCCTCTGAAATGAATTCTGCAGTGTTTTCTCCATGTCTGTCTTTTTCACTTACTCTCTTAAAATGGTTTGTTTTATCCATAAGCTGAATTACACGAGACTCATGGTCAATTAATTTTCAAACTTATGTTGCTCATAGGATAATGCATGTGTTTGTATGGCATTTCCAAATCACTGAATTAAAATAAAAATGAATGGGACTGCAAATACGCATTTGCTGCTGTTAGGCTGAAAGCTTGTCATTTTAGACACAAACAGATTCTAGTCTCCTGCTTTTTCAAATGTTAGGTTGTTATTCAATGGATGTTAAGGCCATAGATACAACATTTACAGGAAGTGTCTTTTCTTGGTCTTAGAGACTGATAGGAGGAAGGTGTTCAAGTTTCAGTTGTTCACTTTAACTAGGCAACTTCTGCTTCAATCTATGTGAGGTTTACAATACCAGTGTGCCACTGCTGTAATTCACATGAGTAATGTAATTGTTACAAGTAAAATGATACACAGTTTGTATGTTGCAAATGACTGTGAAGTTTCTAAGTGTTGCTGAGAACAGAACTTGAATGGGAAGTGCCTTTAAATGTTGTTTAAATAATCATCCTGATGGCAAGCTGTATTGTTCATCTGTGATAACTTAGGTTAAAATGGTAAGTCCATAAAGCACTGCTAGGTTGTCTAGTCCAAGACTCCAATACATCGGACTCAAATTCAGATTCAAATTGGGAGCAAATTTGGCTTAGAACATGCAGAAGTCCCAGATGCATAGCCCCTATTTTGCCACAAAATCTTGCATTTCTTATTCTACTGTGAGGCAGTCTGGTGAATACAGTTTACTGCCTTTTGTCAAGTGAACCTTGGTCAAATTACCCAGTAGATTGCAGCAGAGATTGGTTAGTTTCTGTAACAGTGTGGACTAAACTGTTCCCTGCTTTTCTCTGATATTATTAGATGTGCTTGTGCCTGTGTGGGACCACGCTGGAGAGTAGTGGTGTTCCAGCAGTTTGTAAATGGACTTGGATGATGCAGAAGTAGTTAAATGTCTATCTTAGGATCATTTCTGTGGACAGTTCTTTCACTTCCCTACTTTAACAAACATGCAGCAAATAAGTCCAGAGCTTCACAAGGTTTTGTGTGTTGGTTTTATCTGGATAACACCTGTCTCTGCATCTGGGTGCACTCCTAGTGCTGTGTGCAAGATGAGATACTGAAGTAAACTTGAGTTCAGTCTAAATAAGATGGAAGTCAGGTTAGCAGTAAGAATAGTCAGTGCCTACCCATGCTTATTTTGGAGATCTTTTTGTATCACCCCTTACTTTTACAGCTCACAATTTACAGGTTATGTTTGCTCCACTGCTGTCTTTTTTTGATCCTTAACAGGGTGGGATTACCCGGCTTTAAACAATCTTGGATCATAACATTTATGAATGTCAAGATTAGAAGTATTACTTGAACCTTATTCAGCTCTAGGCAAGTGTTCTTCTTTCCAGTGGGAACTTGCTCAAACGTCAAGTTTATCTTCTGTTCAGGTTATTGCAACATGCTTTATTTGGAGTGGCCCTACAGGAGCACTTCCTGTGTTTTAGGCCATTTCTGTTGGCATGAAATGGGGAACTTTTCTTCATCCAGTTTCTCTCAATATGTTTTATGGGTGCTCAGCATTGGCTGTTCGGGGTTGGTTTTTTTCTGGATTTTGATTGGCATACTGTTTTTAAGAATAGTAGATCCAAATTATCTAATCCCTGTCTCTTGGAGAGAGTTCTCTCTAATCCATCATGGGAACAGCGTTTTTGTCATTCATAGTGAAAGCAGTTAGGTATTTTCTGTCTCTGAAGTTAGAGCCATCAGAGAGAATACTCATGTTTGAATAGCTTAAGGTCATACTGGAATTATTACTAATTTGTACTGGACTCTAATTATCTGGACAGATACATGCAGGGAAAAAAGAGTGCTTTCTTTTTAATTTACAAGAAAAAAAATAGGTACTGTGTAACAACAGGTTGTTAGAACTAAATAGTGGCTTTCTTCAATGGTATTCTCAGGACTGATAAGGATACTTTAAATATTTCTGTTCAGGTAAGTCTGAGGTAGCAAGAAATTTGCTGATAATTGTTATGAATGTGTTTTATGTAGCATCTTTCCCCTCATATATGACTTTAATATTTTCAGCTGTTTTTGTCATCAAGAGCTCGAGGGTACAGCTATGTCTGCCAGACTGTGGATTATTCAGATAATGTTTATGAAGTTAGGGTGAGTATTTCTTTTTTGTATTTGTATATGAATGCATGTAATATATAGCACTACATGACGGTTTAAGTCTTGCCTGAAAATAGTGTTTCCAAAGTTCTGCTGTCAGCCATGTCTGTATCCCGTTATATTCTCACAGACCACTTCAGGTTTGACTACATTGCACGTAGCAGGTTTAACCAAAGTGCATCAGTGTATTTGCATTAACTTTCATCTGACTGCTACAAGTAGGGGTAGACTTAAAGATAACATCCTTGGCTTCATCTGCGGTTGTACAATCCAGGATAAACTTTGTATGCATACTTTGGTTCCTAGGCCTTGCTGAAGTTTATGATACCAGGGTAACCACAGTAAAGGTGTAGTGTTCTGGCTAGCAAGTAAGATTTGTCAGCATATACTGTGGTTGCATTTCACTCATACTGATAAGGCAACTTTTTGTCTCCTTTATACATGTTTGGCTTCATGAGGTCTTGCTGGCTTCTGGCAAATGTGTTATCAGTACATTTCATTGTAGAAGCTTAGATTTCAAATGTGTGGTTTTTGGAAAGCATTCAAATTAAAATCAAAGGGCAGATGCTTGTTAATTTCCGTACCGCTGTTGATTAGCTCATGTACTAAACCTTATCTTCCAGCAGAGCTGACACTTGAGAATCTCCCAGCTGTTCTTGCAAGTTTCACCTACAGATTAGAACATGTTCCTGAAAATGTAACGAAAGTGTGTTATAATCTAAATACATTTAATATTTATAACACAATTCGAAAAATGTCTGTCTACAAGGTGGGTGTTCATGGGTACTATTACTCAAAAGTTTGTGCCCGTGGCAGGGGTGGTAGTGAGAAGGATAGACTGGAGTCTTACACCTTATGTACAATAGCTGATATTGCAGAACAACCCTGTGCGTAGATTTTTATTGGCCTTATGGTAGTCAACTATCTTTCACCTTTGCCAATACTGTGCACTCGCTATTTCAGTCACTAGAATACTTCTGTTAATAATTTTGTTTAAAAACAAAATCTAGCCAAATATAACAATTACTTGACAGGTTGGTTTTTTTTTTCAATAGATAAGCAAAATAGAATGCCCTTGTACTTAGCTGGATGACATTGAGGACTGGTATGGCATGTATTGAAGGAATTTTTACATTAGCTAAGTACAAGAGATAATAACTTCTAGTATGCAAAAATTGTGTTTCATAGCCTCACTTTTAGGTGCATTGTTTTTGTGGGAGGCTGTGGAGGGGTCAGACCTGCTCAAAAGAATTATCTTCTGTTTTATTCATTATGACAAACTTGTGAATTTGCACAAACTTTATTTCTAAAGTTTTAACTTGTAACATGTTCAGTTTGCAACTGAGAAAGTTGAGGAAGCAGGGAAAATTGAGTTCTCTCAAGTTGTTGCAGCAGCTGTGTAGTATGTTCAGTCAAGACCCTTATCTTGATCATTATCTGGTAGTTCTATTGAATGAATTCTCAATTTAGGTAAATAAGTCGCAAGTAGAAAACTATACTATCCACAAGTGCACTGTCTAACTAAAGAGTCTGGGATACATTTCTGGCCTGCTTTACAGTGTATCATGCTCTGCATTTAGAAGTTATGTTGTTGGTTTTTGACACTGTAGGACAAAAAAATACCTTCAAAGCTCCTCAAGATTCCTTTCACTATCATTTTTCATAACATAAACCCATAAAAGCAATTTTTAAATGTAAGTAAATGTGGGCTGCTTTGCAGTTTTGAGTTTAGAATTGATAAACCTTGTAGCACACCTCTCATACCCTTTTAATAGATCTAGATACTAAATGTCTAGTATCTGTTGGCACCAGGTTATCTCTGAAGAGGAATGCTGTACTGCAACAGTAGAATTAATTACAAATGCAATACCTTTATTTGTAAGAGAACAAGTAAATAAGTCCTGTATTAGTCATATAAGGCAGACTGGGACTAACTCAAATGGAAACAGCACTGAGCCCAGAAAGCATTATGGAATATGCTCTGGAAAGCAATAGCTTCATATATGATTTTATTGTGGGGCTTAGAAAGCTGGAACAAATACTGAGAAATGTGAAACTAATTGCGTATGGTGGTCTAAATGGCAACATAGAAGCCCTGGTATGACCTCTTCCTATCTTTTTGGGAATGTGCCACTATGACATTGCCATGTAGTGGCCCCTTTTGACCAAAGCTCTGGCTCAAAATGAGGGGTCAAGAGACCATCTTTTATTCTTCAAGGGAGCACAGAGGGCTGGTAAACAGTTCCACAAAAAAAAAAGTTTGGCTATCCTGGGTGCCAGAGAATGTCTTTCCTCTCCTCTCCAACTCGCATTGTGTGTCAAGACAGTAAGCCAATGGTGATTTCAAGGCAACAGCGTAAGGCCATGTGGTGGCACTTCCCCTGTATAGTCTAGCAACACCAGCAGTCTGTAGTCATAGACCTCTTAAGTTAGACACAGCCTCTTTGTTTTGCCAGTTTTTAAGGGGTTATTCTTCCATTAATTTGTACATTTTCTTCAACTTTATCAAGCTTCTGGCTCTCAACAGACAATTAATTCTGTAGGTAGTTGGCACATAGTATGAAGAAGTTGGTCCTCCTACTTACTGTTTTGAACCTAGCCGCACCTGTTAATCTCATCCAGGCTCCTGTGGCTGTTCTACAAGAGGAATGGACGACTGGAGCAAGCAGGGATGGGAATTAGATTCCACAGTTGGAGAAATATTTGCAGAAATAAACTCCTTTCTAAAGTATTTATCTTCAGGGTGTAGTAGGTAGCCACCTTATGGACTGCTGGCAGGAAGTTGAGGAGGGTGTTTTGTATCTGGTTATATAAAAAAACCCAAAATATTCATAGTAGACAAGAAAGAAAAGAGGGAAGAAATCCCCAAGAAGGGATTTTGAAGGAGCTGCAGGTGCATCTTGGAAGAACTTTTTTGGTTATAGCTTAGGAGTCAAAATAATAAATGCAAAGGGCTGAGGTGTTAAATCCATGCTTTGTAGTACTCCTTTGGAAGCTCCAGTATTTGGAGTGAACAATTTCCTAACGCTGTCTAACTTAAGGCATGTTAGTGTCCGTGAGTAGTCAATTCCCCTTCTCCTTAAATTTGTGTGTCCTTATTTCCCAGGTCAAGGTTCATCTATTCTATTAGTATTTCTGAAGAGCTGAGAATTAGAAATCTGGGGCTGTACAAATTAGTGCGTAGTTTTAAGTGTGCTGATTGTAATCATAAAGCTGAGCTATTGTTGTCTTCTGTATTGTAATTGTAATCTGTGGTGTTTGTAATAAGGTCTAGAGCTTGAGTACTTTTCTCTTATAAAATAAATATGATAATAATTATCTTTAAACTTCTGTGAAGAGGGAACTTGACTTAACAAAATAGACTTCATGGTCCTGTAAACAAAATTCTATAACTGAAGCAGGGAGAAGAGTTCTCTTTAAAAGCCACTTTAATTTTTCATGTTACTGTTACCTTCTAAGAAGTACCTGTCCCTTCAAACCCTTTAGTGGATAACTCTCTCCAACCTGAAACAAGGAAGGAAGGTGCAGGAACAGAGTCTCATATTGAAACAGCCCTCTGCTCAAAAACCCTGCAGCAGGCAGAGGTCATGGGATTGAACCTCTTGTTGACCCCCTTAATCCTAGGCTGTAATGTAATCTTTCTGTGCCATCTGGTGTTTTAACAGACTTAGATTACCACCTATGAAAATTACCAGAAAAGGTATGGTTGTGACTAGTAGTATTAATTTCAGGAATACACCTTTTTAATGCATATTTTCTTTTAAGCTAAATCTTTATTTCATACTGTGTCCAAAGAAAGGCTACAGGATAGGTCCTAACTTCTGATGCTTTGCAGAAGTTTAATAGTAGCCATCCGCTCCTGGCATAGCTTGCATATCGGTGTATTGTTCTACTTTATTTCTGCCCTCTGTCACTGATTGCATGCATGTCTTTGGGTAAATGACTTAACATCTGTTTCATTTTTTTCTACATCTATAAGCTAATGATCAAAACATCTGCATAAGTCATTAGGAGCACTGAAATAGATCATCAGTACACAAAACCTATCAGGTTTGAGAATAAACGGTACTAAAATTTGATGATAGGAAGAGAGCAAAAGAGCTGTCAGGCAAAAAAATCTACAGGAACACAAAAATCAGAAGCTATAATCCTGCAAAGAAGTAGAGGCTATTTTTGTTCTTAAGTGATGGGAAGCATTTTGATCAAAAGTTGTAATTCCTTTCTGTGCAAGGCAGGTGGAATTCAAAAGAAGAGGAATGAGGTGTGTTAAATGACTTGTCCAGGAGCATATAGTGAACCTGTGGCATCTTGGGTGTAAAACATAAGATTTTTTGTTGGATTTTTCTCCACTTACCATATGACATGGAGCAAAATGTAAATTGGCTGTTTGTTTATTGGCTATTTGGCTTATTGTTCCACCGTTTCTTTAACAAAATGCACATCAGCTTTGTAAGAGATTTTATGGCAGTTTGCTTGTAACTGACCTGTTGATTCCTTAAAAGTTTCTGGGAAGGAGAGACCTCCAAAGAGCTTGAGTATTGTAGTGCTGGCTTGTCATTTTATGGATACAGTCCCAAGTGTTTATTGTTAACTCATGAGATGAAAAGATGCTTATCTTAAGTTATTTAAGAGATGCAGCTTTAGCAAAGATGTGTAAAAGATGCTGGACTGTTATGCTAATCCATGGGTGTGAGATAAAGCCTTGATGTGGGTGTTTAATAAACACCTGACTACCTGTCCCAGAGGCAGAACTGTACTGGATATTGAGCAACATGTATATTGATGGTTCTTGCAGCTTGCCTGTGTATCTGGGAACTCCAAGATTAGTGGGAGTCACTTTTCTCTCACTAAGCCTCTCTCCAGCTTTGGCAGATATTAGTATCTTTTCGTATAAAATTGACAAAATCTGCCTTCTCTTCCTGAGACCTGAAGTAGGCTAAATCACATCCAGAGAGTAAGAAGGGTTTTCATTAATGGATGCATAGCAGCCTGCAGTTTGGCAACAGGAAGTTGTGCAGTCCCTTTGGGAAACGGCAGAGTCTGCAATGCAGATCTGCAGCACTCTTCTGCTCCTGTGCTGCTTTTTTGCTTCTGCTGTAATCTCTCCTAAAATGTTCACCAGTCCAATTACGGCTGTGACAAACTTGCTTTGAGGAGAGATGTGTTCCTTTCCTGCTAGTTTGGAGAGGTAGAGGAAAACACCATGCAGGGCTGTAGCATTGCTCTGTATTGCTAGTTCTCCTGATTTCCCTTTCTCTCACTTGCCTAACACTATGTATGTATTTGGGAAGGGAACCTACTGCTGTCTTAATTTTTTCTCTTCTGTCTCCCTGGGGACTGAGGGGGTGGCAGGGTTATTTCACACCATGTTAAGGTAAGAAAGTCTTATTTGCCATCAGATGAGTCCTGAAAGACCAGGTGAACTTCTTACAAATAGGTGTGTTGTGACATTGCCTGCTCCTCTTTCTGATGGTGCCATTTCCAACTCTTTTTTTTTTTCTTTTTTTTTTTCTTCTTCTCTATGTGAGTCACCATCTGGGATATGTTCTGGTCCCACCCTTGCATAACAAGCTAGATGACTTAACAATGCCAGGAACTAGACTTGTTGCTATGCTTTGGAATCTGGAAGGGAGTCCCTACCACCACCATAGCCCCATATCATAGTATTAGCAAATTGCTACACAGAGCTTCTGGGCTTTACCTGGTACAGCAGTATCCTGATTTCAGCAGGAAGCCATGTTTATGTTGCATCTTGGGCAAGGTTCACTCTGATGGGTGGATTAGAAAAAGAATTTTGGGTGTGTAGCACTGCCCTGTTGGGTAGATGGGTTGTATCTCTGCAGCTTGTAGCTCCTGTGGTCTCATTTCTTCTGTTCCCTGAATGGCACAGAGCTACTGGGGGAATGCTGCTTTCTGGAGAGGGTTACTGAGCAGGCCAGAAGAAGCTGAGGGGAATACTGCTCTAAGGGATGTAAAATCTGTATTGTACCTGGCTTGCAAGAGTGGTTTGGTATCTTCCCACCGATATGTCTGTGGTACTGAAAGAATTTTATATAAGGTTTCAACCTTTGCAACTTCATTTTATCATAATGCTTCTGCCTCATTGTTCTGACCACATCAAAGTGTTGCCTCATTAGTATGGGAAGCCCTGTGGTAGTCTTCTCCCGCAAAGCTTAGGATGGAGAATGAGAACACAGACTCCCTATGTTTAACTGGTAAACTATTCAGAGATGCCAAAGCTTTTAGTTATGTTAGCTCTTTTTTACAATTGTGATTTGTGAGCAGTAGACTCAGAATAATACTTCCATGTCCAGAATAGATGAATGGAGTATTGTTTTTGTTGTTCTTATACCATCAGTTGTTTGATGACTCCACCTCAACATTTACTGGGATTGGGGGAAGGAAGAGGTATCTTTCTCTTGCAGCAGATCAGTGGAGAGAACTTTATTCCATTCAGCTTGGAATCACTAAAACTTCTGTGTTGTCTTTTTCTTATTGCAGATAGCTGCTGCTTTATGGTGGTATTATGTCTCTAAAGGAATTGAATATTTGGATACAGTATTCTTCATCCTGAGGAAGAAATTTAACCAAATTAGTTTCCTTCATGTCTATCACCATTTCACCATGTTCACCTTGTGGTGGATTGGTATTAAGTGGGTTGCAGGTGGACAAGGTGAGTTCCTTTCCTCCCCATACCCTTTTGACTGGACACAAGGGAGAATTATTATTGTTTGGGACCAATGGAAAAATGTTTTCGTAGACTTAAAGTTATAATGTGCAAGGCTGTTTAAATGGCACTGAAGCAGTGCCATAGCTTTAATGCATACAGTCTTCCTCTGTGGGAAACATGGGGGAGGAAAAGATAACAGGGCAATAATCTAATGAATTGCAAAACTTTTTTTTTTTTTTTTTTTCCTCATGGGCACCAATTGCAAGCCTGAAATTCTGTCTTCAAAATTATCCTGGTTCTGTATAAAATAGAAAGATGAACGTGTCTTGCCTAACTTAATTTTTGCAGATACAGAGAACTGCAAATCTAATTATGGGCCACAATCTGTGCAAATGTAATGAAGTTAATGGAGATATTATTTTGGCATTGTATCTGAGTTTGGTGTTTGCTTTCTTTTTTATTAAGAGGCATGTATAAAATTCTGAAACCTTCCCTTGAAGGTGAGCCAATAAACCTATTCATAATGACACAAGTCTATAATTCATTATCAGGCTTTTTTTTCCCCTGGCTTCCATTCTAGAGCCCCGATCAAAGAACGTCATTCCACTGTACTTGCCACATCCTCCTTTGCCTGCATTGTACCCTTGTTGCTGTTGTTTTGCTTTGTCCCTCTCAAATTATAAGCTCTACAGAGCTGGGGCTTCAGGAAGAGCACCGTTTTGTTTGTAATGTGCTTTGTAGGCTTAAGACACTGAAAATAACATATAGTAAACACCACACCAAACTAATATTTGGGGTGGGTTTTTTTTTCAAACCACACTAATATGTATTGCCCGGGCGTTTTATGGTCTCATTTACTATAGATATTTTGTACTGAGGGATTACTCTATATTCAAAAGAAGAAATATTTAAAATTAGTATCTGTGACTATCCTTGAATTTCGCCCAAGTAATCTGCAGGATGCAGGTACTCAACCAGACATTTTGTGATCTTTGTTGGCTACTGCACCCATAAAATGAGTTTATTGGAGACTGGATGCTTACTTGTAGTCCTACTTAGAAATACCCTGGATATCTCAAAATGCCCTCTCCATTGTTGCCTTTTCAGACTTTTCATGCTGAATATCAGCAGTTTTCAATACAACAGTTGCAACTATTTCCAAATTTATTTCAAGTTTTGGTGTTCTTGCACTGCCTCTTAGTTTCTAGCCCCTGCAAAAGGAAAAGCAACAGTTGCTCTTCTGCATTTATGTAGTGCTACTGCATAAATGTGGATAGATCTATGTTCTTCTGTTTTCTAGTTGATAGCACATTGCTTACATAGACAGATCTATTATAAACTAGACCCTATTATAACTAACTGGGTCTAGACCACATGGGCATCTGAGCTGTTTGATGTCAGCAGTTATTGTCTGTATTGTCCTAATTTTATACATTAGAGCCTTTTTGAGCCTCTCTGGCAGTGTAAGAATACCTTAACAAGGTATAATTTGTTTCTGTTAAATGGCTGCTAATCTTGACAGAGCTAAGAGATCTTAATACAAATGAGAACTGTCATCTTCATTTCCAGCATGGATCATTCTGGAAAAAGTTATACAATGTGTTTATACATTTAAGAATGCTGGATATTTTAAGTCATAAACAAGGAAACTAAAGTGGAGCAATTTAGACAAACTCACTCAGCAATGCCCAATTGCTTTGTATGACTTTTTGGCCTATTTATTCAGGCTTCCACATGAGTTTCTTGACTTCTTGCTGAGAAGTGAACCTTCTACATTTAAATACAGTTTAGAAGACTTAAGTTCAGAACCTGATAGTTTATATTTTACATTGTCAAATACAGCTTTTAATAATCCTTTAGCAAAAGAATTGCAGTTATACTACAATAACTAATGTGGACTCCATGTGATTTATGTCTGTTCAACAAAAATCTTAGGAAAAGTTTTTGCATAAGTAGTTCCATGAAAGATGTGACATGCTACTTGCATGAACAGCTGTCTGTGTCAGCACATGTTGGCAGTCAGGTCTATACTGTACTATCGAATATTTCAGAGATGGAGTCCTGGCATGTCCTGTGCTTTATAATTTTTACTACCACGTGAATAATACTAGAAAAGACTTCTCTCTCATTTTCAAAATTACATTACAATCTTCCCTTCTGTTCCTGCACAGCTTTTTTCGGAGCTCAGATGAATGCATTTATTCATGTCATTATGTACATGTATTATGGATTAGCTGCCTGTGGCCCTAAATTTCAGAAATACCTGTGGTGGAAACGATACTTGACCATACTGCAACTGGTAAGTAAAATTTCTCCTTTTATCTCAGAAGGTATTGTCTCTGAGTGGATTTGCATTTGCAGAGCTTTGGAACAGATGCTGCTCCTTCCAAAAGTTCTTCACTGTCTGATACTCACAGCTCAAGTTAGAATGCTTCCTGGAGGTGGAAGTATTTATTTCATTTCTCAAAATAAAAGCAGCATAGATAAGAGATATGTGAGTAAGGTCTACTACTACTTTACTGGTTGTTTCAACTGAATTGCAAAAACCTGTAAAATCCAGATCTCTTAATGTCTTCTCATTTTCCTATTTCGGAAAACTGGTGCCAGGTACTGCAATAGATTTGATGTTCCTGGTCAAGCCTATGTGTTCATGCATGATGTGACAGCCAAATACAGCTTCCCTACCACCTCCCGATTTAGCAGTTTTTGTAACTTAATACATTGGTATACATTGGTGCAGTCAGACCTACAGAATATATTCAGACCTTTTTGATTCTGTATTTTCTGTCTTTCAGGTGCAGTTCCATGTGACTATTGGCCACACAGCCTTGTCTATTTATATTGATTGTCCTTTCCCTAAATGGATGCACTGGGGTGTAATTTTCTATGCTGTCACCTTCATTTTCCTGTTTGGTAACTTCTACTATCGGACATATAAGCTGCCCAAGGAATCCATAAAGAATGGCAAAATAGCAAATGGTGCTGTTGCAAATGGAGTAAGCAAACCAGAAAATAATGCAGTGGTGGAAAATGGAAAAAAGCAGAAAAAGGGAAAAGCAAAAGGAGAGTAACTTGATCCAGGCCTTAACCATTGTTGGCAGTGAGGAACCTCCAGTTTGGTTTATAAAAGGAAGAAAAAACCACTATCTGTACCAATTAACCTTAGGTTACTGAAGAGCTAGAACACAGATATTTTCATTATTTATGAGGATTGTTTTAAGAACAACACTAAAGTTGAATTTCTATTGTAATTATGTAATTATCATGCATACGATCTCTGTGTAAACTTGTAGACTGCTGGTGTTGGTGAATGTATGGAAGAATTGCAGTTGATTCCATGTTTAGCAGTCCAAAAGTTAATACTACCATTGATACAGGCAGTTTTGTTGGCACCCACATTTCTTTGGGGGAGGGAGGGGAAGGAAGTAGCATTTGGATACTTGTGTTTTCTTTCCAGAAAATTATTAAATTTCAAATTATGACGTATTATCTAATCAGAATGCGCAACTTTTCTTGTCCTCCTTGGAGAGTATCTTCAGACACTTTACATTTATGTGCTGTCAGAACAGTGTTTGACTTTTCAGACATTACTTGATTTAATTGAGTGTCTGTTACAGTTTGTTTGGTTTTTTTCTTGTGTGGAAATATACCTACCTCTTCATCTGCTGAAAAGAATATTGAGCATTAAATAACTGGTTTCTGAAACATGGAGTCCTCTAATATAAATATCCGTTAACACTAATTCAGAAGAAAATATGATTTCCTGTGGGAGTAAAAGGGATTTGGGGCGGTACTTTTTGGTCAAGTCATCAATAACCTTTTTCATTGTAAACTTAAATTTTGGAGTGGTACTTTTAATATAACTAAGTGAAGAAAACATTTTTAAGAATGTATAAATATGAAACAATGCATTGTTTGAAGCAAGCAGTAAAAGTAGGCCTGCTGCTTGTTATCCATGACCTGCATTAAACCTGTGGTACTGACTGATAACTGAAAATGGTAAGGTAATATGGTGGAGAGAAAACAACAATATGTGATTCCATTGAGAAATGCTGTGTGTATGGCTAGTCATGCTAACCACAAGACAGTCACTTTACTGGGAGAGAGAATTTGGTTAAAAAGTACTAAATACAGCAAACAAAATGTTGAAAATGCTGCTACTGCTTGATACCCATCAAAACTCTATTTGGCTTTTTTTGGTTTCATATTTAGACACTAGCAGCCGAAGTATTGCTAGTAGTCAGGCCACCATTTTAATATCAAAGTCAGAGATGGGCTTCTGGAACTCTATTCCCGAAATATTCTCTGCACTTTTCAACCTAATTGACAAAGTGATTCTGCTAATCTTTTTTTATTCAAAACTGCTAAAATAAGTAGAAGCCTTTTAGATGGCTTTTCATCTTGCGTGATAGATCAATGGACTTCTTATTGCTCCTTTTGTGAAGAAAATATGGAAAGAGTTATTCTCCTTCCAAATAATGTGATTGCTAAGAGAGATGTTTTGAGCTCCTCAGCATGCAATGAGTGTAAGACAGGAGTAGAATTAGAAACCATATCCCGAACTCCCGTGTTCCGTGCTTATCAGTGCAAGAGCTGCATTGTTGCTGTCTAAATGCATTCCTCCCAGCTCTTGTCAAAAACATATTCATAGTCAGTGACAAACTTGCATCTGGCAAGTGACACCATTGTTGCAGGAAAAAAGTACGTGGAGCTGTAGGTGTAAAGTATGTGACACGTTCAATAGTTTTTGCATCTTGATTATCCATTTGTCTGTTTATAATATGCAAACAGGTCACATCATCTGTGTCTCAGGTTTGTCTCTTGTCTATACTAAAAACTGTCTAAACCCAAAAAACAGGTCCTAGGGAAAAAAAGGTTGGATTTAGTCTGTTATATTAAGAAATAATTCCTAATGCTGGCGTTGATTCAGCTGGAAGATAGATAGTTCATCCATAATCTCCACCACTGTGGATTTTACAGCAGAATATAGGATTGTGAAAGAATGTCTCTGCTGAACTGTAATGCATGTGACCATTAAGTTTCCTATATGCTGTGTCTTGTGATTCTTCCAGCCTTTGTACTGATGCTTTTTGCATTTGCATCAATCTGTATTTAGGTAGTGTGGCATGGGGAGGAGCAATAGTGGTCTACCCTTCTTTCTTGGAGAGATGCCACTACTGTTAACCAAGCCAAAATGCTGGCTGACTGGGTAACTTGGAATAGCTAAAGGAGCAAATAACTACAAAGCAAGCTAGCAGATTTACAGCACGCCTGCTACTCCAAGGTGATGGCTTGTGTGAATACACTTACCCTACTGTAAATTCAAGGTAGCTTATCCCACTTTGATTAAAGGGTAGCTTCTTTCTATTTGCCATGGGATGCGGGCAGCTAACTTGCAAATCTGTATCATTCCTTGTATTGTGTTAAATTGGTTGTTTGCTCTGTCTTTCTTTAGGTAAGCCAGATCAGATAAACTGATACTCTTAATGGGATCTAGCTCTGAAAGGGCATACTGAGAAGTATTCCAGTACAGGTTCAATTATGCCTTTGCTACACTTTGTAAAGTAAGAATTACGTCTTGCATGATGGCAGATATTTAAATAACTGAAAGTCAAATCTTCTCTCCCCTTGTCATGCATGGAAGCTGCTTAAAGTTGATAACCACTTGAACCTTATTGGCAGAACTTGAGTAGAATCCTACCCTCGAACTTTTGGTAACTTTTAAGAAAAAATGAAACAATGCATTGTGAGAATGCATGCATACATACGCATCATGTTTTACCCCTGTGGGTAAAACCAGTTTGAGAGATTGGCATTTCATGGGGAAAAAAAAAATCAGTTATTAAATTGCTGGAACACTGCTGTTTTGAGTCCATCTTCTGCAATATGGCTTTACTAGGTCTATTTATGATATATTTGATTGTTCATGTGACTTGAGTCCCATTATGATCTTGAGTATAATGGCCTTATTAAATGTGCATTTTTGTAGGCGTGGTCTTGAGTGCAATACTTCTGGTTCTGACTATGCAGCCAGACTCACAGAATACAGGGCTGAACTTGTACGGCTTTTTCTTTTTCAAAATTTGAGGCAATGATGCACATGTGAGATACTGCCAGATTTATTAAAGTCATCAAGTCCAAGGCACCTCCAGAATTTTGCCATGAAAGTAATAGAATATAGGTACAAATGTTTGTGTTTGCTGTACGCAGAACTGAAATTTAAATTATATCTACTTTGCATGGTTTGGTTTGGGTTTTTTTTTTTTCTAAATGCTTCCAATTTATTTAAAAGTGAAATTGAAACCATTTGGAACTTTTCTTTTTTGCCAATGAAAGATACTTTTTTGCTAACAGTTCTGAAGCTCTTGGACCAGAGTCTCATAATTATTTGATGCCATATAAGTAATACCATTTCATTTAGCCTCATCTCTAGCAGTGACAGTTGTTGGATTCTTTTAGTACTTTGTCAGTGTAAAATAAACACAAATTATCTATATGTGTGTGTGTGTGTATGTGTACACATACATAGTGTATGTGTGTGTATATATATATATGGGTTCTTAGCAGGTTCTTTCTATAGCTGAAGTAAATTACATTTCTTTAATGTGAAGTTGGCAGGAGCTAATAGAACAGTTCTTACAGCTTGAGCAGTACAATGAAGCAGTTTTCATTGATCCATAGATCCAATATCGGTCTTGCAGTCATAAATAGTATTTGTCAGTCATTTTAGACATAGGATGGCAGACAAGCCAGAGCCATTTCTCCCAGTGTAATACATATTTTGAGGCATCAATTATAGATTCTAAGGGGAGGGACCTCAACTCAGAGGAGCTGAGGAATTATGCTGTTTTATAGTAGGGATTATTTTAAGAAACAATAGGAGTAACTTGCTCCAGGTAAGTCTTTGAAGTCATTATGATCAAATTCTCTGTTTAACAAAATGCTTTTTTAATAAATAAATAAGTAAATGTTTCTCTGTAGGTTCAAAAGCATGGCCTATTTGATTATATGACCATTAACTACTTCCAGCTCCAGATCAGGAGAAAAAGATGAAGGCAAAATAAAAATGCTGCACATTTTTTTTTTTTAGGTTAACCTTAGGGCACGTTTCTTCAGAGTAAGCACTTGACCTTCATGTGCTGGGGAGGCAGGTAAGAAAGGAGTAAATAGCTATTGTGCTGAAAGGTCTCACTCCTTAAATAGCTTATGAGCACACTTGCTATTTCATAAAAACTTGAGTAAAATTGTTTATGGTGCATAAAGTTAAACCTTGCATGAAGTTAGTGTGGGATGAGACTCATAATGTTTAAACAGGTATTTAAAATTAGATCTGTTTCAGTTAAAATTGAAGAGAATGGGGAGCTTATTAAGTATCTGGATAGTGTATTTGTCTTGGTTAGAAGCACAGACTAATCTAATTCGGCACCTAAAGCAAGTCACCCATATGACATCTCATTGCGTCATGGTTTTATGAGTTGGCCTCTTTGCTAACGTAAGCAGTCGGAGCTCCATGGAGATCAGTGGGGTGTCTCCCATTTACCTCAGAAGAGTACGTTTAACCCTAAAGAACAGAGAAAATACTTGCTTTCTGCCAATACCCCAGGAGGATGAGGGAAATGTATGGTTCAGAATGCTGCTTTTGCATAAGGTGTTCATGCTTTTGTAAACAATAAAAATAAACATTACTTTTTTCGTGCTGTTTGAGTTTGGTTTTATACATTCCGTAGAATATTCTTCTGTGTCCCATCTTGCTTCAGGATGCTTGCTGATTTTACTGTGTTGCGCAGGTTGTGTTGATGTAATCTGTTATAGTGCCCAAAAGTTTGAGAAAAACATTTTTGTGGCACATCCTCCCATTTTAAGGTTATGAGTACTTTCTAATTTTGGATATTGCCTCAAAATGGTAGTCTAGTGTCTTTGAAGTCATCCTTCGGGAGCTGACTGAAAATAGGATGTCCACTTAAAAAACAAGTCTCCTGGGATATACTCTGGCTGTACAGCACATGTAACAGCGTCAGATTTGGTCCAATAATGGTTCTAGCTAATAAACTGTCTCAATCAATCATCTGTTTTGAGAAGGTGGTGGTAAGAGACTCTGCACGCTTTACACAAGGCTCCAGATTGTTTTGTCTTGGAAGTATTAACAGTTAGGAATACAACTGGCCACGTGGTTTAGTTTTTGCTGGGTACCACATTGTGTTAATGTGATGTCTCATCCCAGAGAATCTGGAGCACTTCTGGCAGTAGGTGTAATTCATGGTTACATGTTGCTGTTTTACAATAAGTTCCTTCCTAGCCAGTGCACCAGGTATGATCACTGTAATCAACCTTATAATACCGAGTTGCACCCATGTTGCACTCCTAGCACCTAAGTGTGAATAGCTACTGCGGATGTCAGCTAGTAGAGAATCAAGTCTGCCATCATAGCAAAATATGGTGTGGACAATTATCTCTTGCATAATTTGCAGCTGTTGCTTCAATCCATTGCTTACACCCTCCCTGGAATCAGAAAATACACCAAGTGTTCAGAGCAGGATTTGTCCCTAGATGATTAACCCATGCTGGTGGTAGGCACCCTGTCCGGACATCTTTTCCATAATACTTAATCCCCACCAGTAATTAAAAATAAGCACACGTGATCAAGTTAGATTCATCAGATGATTGGATAGAATAGACTGGATCCTCTGTTTTGCATGTTGGGTTTTCTTTATTATATCACTTGCTGCTTAATGTCCAGGAAATTGGGGTTGGGGGAAAGGTTTTATGACCTGCTTGCTTGCTTGGCTCAAAGCACTGGAGTTCCCACAAGAGAGTGGGTGAATGCAGGCTGTAGTCTTGGATGCAAATAAATGAAGCATGTACTCAAAGTCAGTTTTGAAGGCAATACTTTCTATGGACTTAGTGCCTTTCAGCGTCTTTTTATGCTTGGGACTTCTAGATAGCCTAACAAATGCACACACACTTTTCTGTTGATTGCCTGATGTGGCAGTGACATCGTATTTGACTTAATTACAAAGATGTTTATTGATGGGCAAGATTATGGCTCTTTTGATCATCACAGTGCCAGTTGTCCAGTGCACGCTGGTCTGATAGCATTAAACAGTGCTGGCAGTTCCTGCCAGAGCACCATACAGTCAGTACAGCTTTGAGGAGAAAAAGCTATTTGCCTTTTGATTCAATGTGTGGGAATATATACGAGCTCGTAAGGCATCACTGCTATCTGTCAAATCAATATCAGGTAGGTTTTAGTCTGCTAAATGGGAAGAAATCTTTGATTCTTGAAATTATTCAAAGATAAATGTCTGTCCTTATCTTTAGATTGAGAACTGTTATTCTTGCAGTGGTATCATCTTAAATGTATTTCATGAGAAAACCACCTTTATGCTGGTATCTTCTGGAATGTGTTTATGGGAGAAAACTAGAGAAATATGAGAAATAACTTGGGCCAAAAGCTGGAGAACATGGAGTAGTTGCTTCTCTAGTTTTGCCCTTGCCTCTAGATGTTGTAGGAGTTAGATGACTACTCTATAACTGTTACTTCTGTGTATTTATTATTTATAGATGCTGTAACAGTATACAAGTAGTGTACTTGTGCATAAGTACATTCTGGAGTACATAAAAATTGCTTTGTCTTAAATTGCAATAGAGCGAGCTATTTATCTAAGCACAAATGCTTGTAGTGGAAGTAATGACAAACATTGTAGTCCTGTATTGGCAGGACTCACAAATAATTAATATTTACTCTGTATTTTCTGATTAATAATCTTCAGAGCTTCTGAGATGCTCCTTGCAACAACACAAAGCTCTGGGAAGATGAGAATTGCTATATAACTGCTAAAAATTTACTTCGCAGAGCTCCTGTTATTGCTTTGTTTCTTTTTTGTAAATGTGTCTTCAGGTCAGGTACTTGCTTACTAAATTATTCCAGAGTGGGATGTACTTCATTGAAAGATCTTGCAGTAGTTGCAAGTAGTAAAATGCTAAAATGGACGCTGGGGTGTTGTGCAGTCAAGGGTTTCAAGCCCATGGCATCGCTTGGTACGCTGGCTTCGCCTCAAATGCTGCTCGTGGGCACAGGGAACAGCAATCTGGATCCATCCAGCCCACTATGAATCTTCTTCACTGGACAGCAGATTCTCACCTGGGATTTGGTGTCTGACCTAGTTTCCACACGTTTGGCAGAAGGGGCAGGAGAAGTCCTTGGGCCAAAAAGGAATTTTTTTTGCAGTTTTGCCTACTCTCAAAATAACAAACTTGCTTGAATGTTTGCTGACAGCTTGAGGTACGGAGTTTGAAGTAAATATGGCTCTGGATTCAGTACTTGTAGAGAGCCTAGCATGCTTTTTGGTTCTCAGTTGCTTGACAGAAACCAAATGTGCTGGAAATACTCCAGTTAAATAGGAAAAAAAATTTAAAGCTGCCACCACCTTTTAGGATTTATTCAGAAAATGAGGCTTTATGTAGTAGCTAGCTTTTTACTGAAAACTTCCCCTTTTTTCCCCTTTGCTCTCTCTAACTGCTGTGCGTGCCTTTCTGCTCTGCTGGGGTGGCTCCTTGGATGAAGATTGCCATGTGTGTTCAGGAAATAATTTACTGCTGTGATTTGTCACTGGGGCTTTTGACATGACTTCTCATATTGTCTGAAATCCCAAACAGCAGCCGCGCAGCCTGAGCAGGTTGAGTAGTAAGAGTATTTCGCACATAATGGTCTCAAGGCATCACTACAAAACTGGGTGTTCTGGATGCGATAAGCTAGAAAAAGGAACAGCTTTTATTAATTTTTGTCTTCCTGCTTAACAAATACGGGCCTACAAGGACAAAGTCCAGTTTTGTATTCTATGATACAAAGGCGTATTGTACACTCATAACCAGAGCTTATGGCTGCAAGAGATGGAGAGTTTACTGCGCTATAAAATCACTTTGTTAGAGATTTTATACTGAGCTATTCTCTTCTGTGATCAGAGTTTAATAAAAAAATGGATTTTTATATAAATCTGACTTTTGTTTTTTGTTTCAAAATCAGGTCCCTAGTACAAATATTTTCTTGCATGGGTAAAAATTCTCATCCTGACTTTTTGATGCTCTCCAGGTGAAGTTTCACTTAGTGAGAATTTTCACTAGCTAAGGACACTCTGTGGTGCTAACAGAATTTATAAGAGCTCGCTTACTGTGTAGACCTCACATTGCACACTAAGATATTCAGAGAATAATAGAAAAATAAGTACCAAAACCTTTATTCTCCATTTAGATTTTTTTTAAAAGGACTTTACAATGAAGGTATAACTACTTTAGTAAAACACTAGGAGAAGTGGCAATGTGTTTTGAACTTACACAGTGTTGGCTGTGGCAGATTCCTTATGAGAAAAACCTGCTTTGTGCTGCAGACCAGTGCATGGGCAGGGGTTTTTTCTTGCTTTCTGACTTTATTAAATCTGCTTTTGATAAGGATCAGATATGAGAGTGTACGTGCAACGCTTGTAGCTCAAACTCTC
Source organism: Haliaeetus leucocephalus (assembly GCF_000737465.1). Lineage (NCBI taxonomy): Eukaryota > Metazoa > Chordata > Aves > Accipitriformes > Accipitridae > Haliaeetus > Haliaeetus leucocephalus. Next base: position 5,162,423 of record NW_010972631.1, read on the forward strand.
CTGAACGCCTCTGGTTGCACCAGCACTACGGAATACACCTGCAGTACCGTAATGGTAAGCAGTCGGCATAAGTTGTCTGTCTCACAGGTCTATAAATCTCTTGGACCTGGCAGTGTTGTCTAAAGCCTGTTGAAAGCTATAGAGGTACTGATTTACTAAAATCCTTGAACTGAACCCTTAGGACGACAGTTTGAATTCTAAATTAAGCAAGCCTGTATTTTTTTTTTTTTCATAGACTCACATGTTGCCTCGCAAAAGTAGGGTTCAGCTCAGTTTTGGCACCTGTTTGAGGCAATTTCTCATTCTTTCAGCACCTTGAGTCTTTGACCTTATGAGCCTCTGGTCCTGCACGCTGGCTACCAGGGAGCAGCACTGGGCTCTCAGCGGTTCATTGCAAGTGTTAGAAAATGGCTGCTCGGCATCTCTAGGAAGTGATGCGTTAAGTAGAAGGAATTAATTTACTTTGTCTGCAGTGTGTTTTGTTTGGAGTTTTAACAACTGACTGGAGCCTATGTGGGTATTTTAATCTGACCAAAATATTCTTGGTATTTTCTTCACGTCATGTCTTGGTGCATGTTTTTCAGGGAGGGTAGGAGCATGCGCTGGGTTACAACCATGCACAAAGCGTTAGTGGTTTGCTTGCTGTTGAATTGCAAAGATGCTGAAAATAACATGTTGTTTTAGCCGGACAAGTGGTTTGGGGTTCTCAATTTAAATTTTGGTGTAGCAATTTTGGCAGCATAACATCTTCAGGTAATGCAGGGGGTTTTTTGTTTGTTAGACCAGGCACAGAACGCTGTACAGTAGCTCCTTCACTGAGCAAAACTCCCTTTGTAAGCATAATGCTAGACACCAAGATTAGCCATCAACATTGTTATGACCTGGTGAGCAGCGTATTCTGGATCTGAATTATGAATTTTAACAGAATTCCATAATCTGTCAGAAAGTAGATGTAGTCAACAGCATTTTTTCCAGCACTGTGGCTAGGCCAGGACATAGAGATATGTGCCATTGTTAGCTGCAAAAGCTATGTTTAGGAACCAGGAATAATTTTTAAAAGTCATTACATTTAACACAACTTTGTCATCTCTTTCTTCAGCATTGAGGAACAAGGTAAAGAAAAAAATCCCTGTGCTCACTGAGGTTATTACTTACTGTTCTTTTTTGTGCCCTCTGCTATTTTAGTAGCAGAAGCAACCAAATTAAGAAATGCCCTCATTATTGCTTACTAATGCTACTTATTTTAGGAAAATCAGTATCAGGTTTTAAAGTCCCAGCTGGAACCTGTTTCTCTTCGTTGCTTAGATAAAATAGCCTTTACAGTCGTGAAGAATGCTTTAGAAAAGAGGTTAATGATCCACTCAGAGATGGGGGGTGGGCTAATTGTATTTCTTGGTTTCTTTTTTCAGCTGTTATAATGCAGTCTGAATGTTTGAGCCAGAATTTCAGTTCCTGAAGCTGGAATTTCTGGAGCAGAAGAAGCATTTTATGTTGGCAAGGAGGACTCCATACATGCCCAGTGGGATGGCCCTGGCATCCTGTGGACAGTGAAAGAATTAGAAATCATAGGAATATTTGGCCCTGGCCCCCTTTTAAAATTAAAATTTTCTCATCCCTGGTAATTCCTATTTCTTGGGTTGGGACTTACTGGACTGACCAAACAGCAATTTAAATAAGTAAATAAATAAAAATAGCAGGTGTTGAATTTCGGCTCCAGGTAGTTTAGTGGGGAAGGTGAAAATTCCCGTAGCTGGCAACTGCATCCACTTACAAAACATTTTCTAGGTGGCACTTGGATTTAGCAGGTTTCGCACAACGTGCGAGCTGTTACCAGATGACACTACGCAGGGACGGGTACAGGTGAGTGGTGGGGAAGGCAGAGCCAGCTGGGTGACGCATTTCACTACAGTGTTTCCTTAGGAAAACTTGGAGCCTTTCCTAACTGCTGATGTTCTCTAAGGAAGAGCTAAATAATGTTCTGGCATCAATAGGTAGGGCGTTTCTGCAGCTCCACCTCCTTGGCTTTAAAACTTTAACTGATGGGCAATCTTAAAGTGGCTTTTCTGGTGTCCACCTACCGCCAAAAGCAAAAGCTGCTCTTTCAGGAGCTTCTCAACGTCAGTAAAAGACCACTCTCAGGTGTTCAGCTTTGGGGTATTTTTTTCCCTTGACAGGGAAAGGAGACCAAAAGAGAAGACCTAGACTTTACCTGGAATGGCTACCGTGCTGTTTAACTGCAGGTGGTTTGTATGTTTTCCAGTGGCTACAGGCAAGGATGAGAGAGGACTGAACAAGTTTTGAGCAGACACCCTTTCTGCAGTGTGGTGTCATGCCTTAACAATAGCGTTATCCCTCCTGGCAGCGCTATAAAGTCAGGAGATTATTCAATAATAAAAAGCGGGATAGGTAATTTGTATTAGTGCTAGCTCTTTCTTAATATTTTTTTTCTAATAAAAAAAAAAGGCATTTATGAAGTGGTTGGAATACTTGGTAAAGAACCAGAAACAAGACTTGCAAGAACTTGGGTAAGGATGACTCTCTCCTTTGATCCTGTTCCTTCCGCAGCCGTGGCAGGCCAACACACGGCTGCTGCTGCGTCTGCAAGCTCTGCGCAGGATTTACCGTGCCGAGGGGCTGGAAATGAGGTCCCCAGGTCACTGCTGCCTCCCGGGGCACAGTGGTACGGAGAAACACCGAAAACTGGCAGAACTTTTGCTCTCCTGCCCGTCCCCAGAGCAGCCTGGATCTTCACGTGCAGTGGATATCCTGCAACGCGCGATTTGTACCGTCACAACTCTTGCAGTTTCTGGTCTCCGATAAAAAACCAAATTAGTTTGCGCAGCATTAAATAGGAATTTCGCTGAATGCTGAAAGCAAATGCCAAATCCCCGGTACCTTGTTCACGAATAATAAAATCTTTTTAATTTGGGATGTAATTAGCTTACATCATAAAAGTTTTTTAGATAAGCATTTTCTAACAAACAGCCGAAAAACAGTCATATAGAAATATTTGTAATTGCTTGAAATTGCTTAAAAAGCTTCTAACACAGCAGCAGTTGTGTTAACCATAAAATCAGAGTGTTTACTTTTGCTAGGTGTGTCTAGATATACACACCCAGACACCCATGTTACTGAAATTATCATGTTGCGCTTTTCACTTTTGTTTTGAAGGTGCATGTATTTTATCTTATGTTGAGTCTAAACAGGCTATTTCTCTATTTCTAATGTAAAAATTAAACTAATCTGCTGCTGCTGTATTTTTCTGCAGCTCTTGCAAAGTAAATTGTAAAACCCCCAATCTCTTCCTGGTGTTACTCGTGAGCAGTCCCAGATTCATCAGTGTATTGGGTTTGTGTGGCAAGGTTTCGGTAGTGGGGGGAGGCTACAGGGGTGGCTTCTGTGAGAAGGTGCTGGAAGCTTCCCCCATGTCTGACAGAGCCAACACCAGCCGGCTCCAGGACGGACCCACCGCTGGCCAAGGCCGAGCCCATCAGCGATGGGGGTAGCGCCTCTGGGAGAACAGATTTAGGAAGGGGGAAAAGCTGCTGCAGAACAGAAACTGCAGCCGGAGAGAGGAGTGAGAAGGTGTGAGAGCACCAGCCCTGCAGACCCCCAGGTCAGTGCAGAAGGAGGGCAGGAGGTGTTCCAGGCACCGGAGCTGAGATTCCCCTGCAGCCCGTGGTGATGAAGACCATGGTGAGGCAGGCTGTCCCCCTGCAGCCCAGGGAGGTCCACGGGGCAGCAGATCTCCACCTGCAGCCTGGGGAGAGAGGACCCCACACCGGAGCAGGGGGATGCCCGAAGGAGGCTGTGACCCTGTGGGAAGCCCACGCTGGAGCAGGCTCCTGGCAGGACCTGCGGCCCCATGGAGAGAGGAGCCCACACTGGAGCAGGTTTTCTGGGAGGACTTGTGACCCCATGGGGGGACCCACGCTGGAGCAGGCTGTGCCTGAAGGACTGCAGCCCGGGGAAAGGACCCACGCTGGAGCAGTTCGTGAAGAACTGCAGTCCGTGGGAAGGACCCACATTGGAGAAGTTCATGGAGGACTGTCTCCTGTGGGAGAGACCCCACAGTGGAGCAGGGGACAAGATGTTTTTAAGATTTGGTTTTATTTCTCATTATCATATTAATGGGCAATAAATTAATTTCCCCAAGTTGAGTCTGCTTTGCCTGTGATGGTAATTAGTGAGTGATCTCTCTGTCCTTATCTCAACCCACGAGAGCCTTTCATTATATTTTCTCTCCCCTGCCCAGCTGAGGAGGGGAGCGATAGAGCGGCTTTGGTCCAGCCAGGGTCAACCCACCACACAGGGATGTGCCAGCTCAAGTACCGAAGAGACAGCCTGTTTTACAGAGCAAGCAGAAGTGTTTGTTTCCACAAGCACAAGCAACAAACACACATAGCAAAAAATAAATTGGCATAGCCAGCTCTTCAAAGGGTGTGAGCTGCCACCCGTGGTAATTTCAGTGTGATACCTGCCGCCTTCCCCTTTGCAAAAGGCCGCTCGAATGATTCATGCGCTTGTCTACTGATGTTCCCGGCTTCTTAAACCACACCACTTAGTCTTTGCCTTGGACCCAAAATTTTCACATCGTTTTTAAAAGGCTTTTTTGCATATGTGTGTGTATTCACAGAGCCTTCTTTTGAAAGAGAGGCGTTCCCAGCCTGCGCCTCAAGAGACAGGGCTGGCAGCGGGCAGTCACCCTCCTCCCCTGCCTTACTCACCTCGCTCTTGCTTTTCCCCGCGACTGCTCCCCGTGAAGGGATGGAGCCGTGTCCTCCTTCCCCACGGGCGACAGCAGAGACACCGAGCTGCCGGGAACTCTCCCGGGCAAGGGGTGCCTTGCCCTTTTCTGATTAGGCTGCAGAGTTTCGGATGCTGACCCAAACAGAAAGCCACGAGGTGCGGGCACCTCCTCCCCTTGCTTTACTACTGGGCAGAGGAAGGGATCACCACGCTTCCATACCCTCCCTCTTCTTTTTTTTGCTGGTTCCCTCCCCCCCACCAGCCCAGCTGCTCACCATTCCAAAGAACCTTCAAAATCTTTCCTAAAAAGCATTACATTTTTTTTTTTTTTAATTAGCACAGATGGCAATGCCTACTTTTTAAGAGGAACAAGGAGCTCCGCAGCTCTCCAGCCCTGCCAGGGGAACGGTAGGGTGCTGGCGTGGTGGGTGGGCAGCGATTCCCACGGCAGCAGGGCTGTGCGGCCACGCTTTCCCAATGCCTCCAGTGACTGATCCACTTGGCAAAGCAGCTCTTCTGGTTACGTTTAGCTCCTTAATCCCTTTCTTTTCCTTTCCAGAAGTGACAACTTTTCTGTTTGCACCTCCATTGCATCACACCCCCCCTTAACAGCTGCCCTGCATTTTTTTGCCTAACAGCATGTAATTAGTCAGCTCAGGTTTGTAATAAAATATGACGCCCATTTAATAGACTGAGTCACCGGTAGAGCCAAGCAAAATGAGCCGATGGGAAGGATGGCAGGGGAGATAACGCAGGGCTGTCAGCAGGCGAGGGGCAGGCCTGCCTTGCGCAGCCAACGCTCTTCAGAGGCAGCCTGGGCGACACCAAGACCGAACCTGCTCGTCTTTCCGTGTTGCTTTCTGAGGTTTTGGCATCTTTTCCCACCTTAGCCAGCACTTCTGCGGCAGGAGCTGGATTGGTCAATCCTTTCCATAAGTAATGGGCATGAGGGGAGGGTTAGGCTGGGAACTGGGAAACAAAAAGAGCAGGTAGAGCCGAGAGGGACGGCTGCCCCTGCCGGGATGCCCACCCCTGGGAGCAGGGGAAGGGGTCAGACCCCGGCGAGGGGGTGAGTCTTTCGGGGGGAGCCGCCAGCCTCATCCCCAAGCTGTTGCTGGCATTTCAAACATTGGAACGATTTCTATTTGTAGCATTTTTTGTTGCTGGTTGTGGTACAGTCACATCATTAGTCTTCATTAGAGGGTGATAAAATACGTGTGTAAAACCTCCATAAAACCAGCTGATCACCAGCATTGTACTTTATGTGCTCTGGAGTGGCAAGATGCAGCAGTTCTGTGACATTATAAAAATCTCCCTCTTGTGGCTCAGACATAATCAAAGCTAATGAAGAGTTGTTCTCGTGCAGCTGATAAGGGCTTTAGGGCTTTGCATACAAACAGCTAAACTGATTGTGGTGGGTTGACCCTGGGGGTCTGCAGGGCTGGTTCTCTCACATCTTCTCACTCCTCTCTTCTCCAGCTACAATTGTGCAGGTTTTTTTCCCCTTCTTAAATCTGTTCTCCCAGAGGCACTACCACCATCGCTGATGGGTTTAGCCTTGGGCCAGTGGTGGGTCTGTCTTGGAGCCGGCTGGCATTGGCTCCGTCAGACATGGGGGAAGCTTCCAGCAGCTTCTCACAGAAGCCACCCCTGTAGCCCCCCTGCTACCAAAACCTTGCCACGCAGGGTCCAATACCCCCTGTTTTCCAGTGCCATAGGAAACTCTCTGAAGCCTGCTAAGTGAAAAGGGGGGGGGGGGGAAATTCTCTCTTACCCACCCCAAAACTCTCAAAGCCAAACCCATGGACTCACTAGCTCTGGAGAGGCTGCTGAAGCCTCCTGTGTGGTGGATGCATACTCACAGAGCGTGTCTGCAAAGCCAAGACTGTGTGCGTTGTGGGGACCAGTTTGTTAGAAAACCACTTTTAGAGTTTGCTGATGCTAGTTACCTTCTTCCTGCAGTCCCACGCTGTCTTGTAGGTGTCTCAGAGCCCTGGCTAAAACACAGCCAGGAATGATACAGATTTTGAATGCATTATTAGTAAACCGAGGTGACTCACGGCTTTCAAAACAGCAGTGTTATCACTGCCTCATTCAGCGGAGAGTGTGGGCTTTTCGTAACAGAGAAGCCAGCAAGGATGTACATCATCGGGCTGTTGGGTACGTCCCTGGGCGGTAGCACCGCAGCCTGGCATCAATGGAAAAGCTTCAAAGCAATTAGAAAATCATTGGATTAGGGAGTATAAAACTAAAAAATGCTTACACACTTGCTGGAGATTTTTACTTCAGGAAATAAAATTTTTAAATAATTCTGGAGGTTTTTTTTCAGTAATGTAGTTGAGTTACATCTTGTATCTCCTCCTGTACCCCACTCTTGCCTCTTTTTAATACTTTCACCTATCTTACTATGTGATATACCATATTTTTACATAAAATTATAGAACAATTTAGCCTGGGAGGTCTCTCTGAGGACCTCTGGCCCAAACACCTGCTCAGGTCAGGGCCAACTTCCAACAAGTGAGAAGCTCCTCAGATAACCCCAGCCCATTACTGAAAATGTGTTCTCACCGAACACTCACCCTTTGGAAACCTCATCCAACCCAGGGACAGGGCAGAGGGAGGTTGGATGTGTCTCAGCTGTTAGTGGAGAGGGTGGACTACGGAGGATCTGAAATAAGAGGTTAGAGAGAGGGTTCGAGGCTCAACTGGCTCATCATTTACCTCTCAGAGAGAGTCTGGTTTTCTCTTAAATCACGACAAAAGGACTGCCAGCTACTTGCTGGAAATAATGGTAATTCCCAGCAAAAAGCAAAACTCCACCCTTCTGGCTGGTTCAGAAATTGAACGTTCAACAGTGACCAACATTTGGCATATGAACGGTGCATGAGGTCCAGCTTCAGGAGCCACGGCCAAAAGCTCCACAAGAAAAGATGATGTTAAAAAAGGAGGTGATCTTACAACATACCAGCAGGAAAGGTCCAGAAGCCTTTCAAGCTGGCAGAGGTACTGTATTTTTTATGAAATATCCAGCAGACCAGCGTGGAGCTTGTGCTTTTGGAGAGAAACAAGATGTGCCTGACGGATGTCCCTGAAAAACAGCAGGCAGCAGCTGCAGCAACTCCCTGCTAAGGAGATGGGGGAGAAGAGGTAAAGACAGATAAATATTTCTGTTATGCATTTAGAAAGAAGCAGGATGGTATATTGAAGCAAAATGAGAGAAGTCATATTTTTTAGCTGCTAAGTTATACGTGAGGACATTAAAAATCTATATTAGACATAAATAGGTTTAAGTCTTGCTACATACCCAGGAGGCCTGGAAGATCTGCCTAGGAGATAATTGGCCCACTCATCTTCCTTTTCAATACATCCTAGTGTACCAGGGAAATTCCCGAAGCCTTACAGAGTATTAACATTAAGCCACTGTTAAAAAAGAAATAAAGATGAGCCTGGTAATTCTAAGACATTTAGCCTGACATCAACCCAAGGCAAACTGATGAGACTGCTGACAGAGGGACTGGACTGATAGATGACAGGAACAGAAACTAACACTGCTTGGTGCAATGAAGAGGAGAAAGGCATGGAGGGTTTTTTCTGCACAGAGACTGTTTGTCTGCACTCTGTGGAGGCAGATATTTGGGTTTCTGTGAGTCTTTTGGTGCAGTACCATGCAACACTAGTGAAAACATTATGGGTAAGTTGTATCAGAAAGGGCAGGAAATGCTGGATGGGCAGAGGAGAAGGGAAAAAGTGAGGAACAGCAGAGGGGACACCGAGGTCAGGGTTGGAGAAGGAAGGGGACAGGGGAGGAGGTGCTCCAGGAGCGGGACCAGATATCCACCACGCTGCGGAGGACCCACGCCGGAGCAGGTTTATCGTGAAGGACTGCAGCCCACAGAGGACCCCACGCCGGAGCAGGTTTATCGTGAAGGACTGCAGCCCACGGAGGACCCCACGCTGCACCAGGGGAAACGTAAGAGGAGGAAGGAGCTGTCAGGGACTCCCCCCAGCTCCCATTCCCCATCCTCCTGCACAGCCTGGGGGGAGGAGGAGGGAGAGGAGTTGGGAACGAAGCTCTGGGAAAAGGGGGAGAAGATAGGTATCATTTTAATGTTGGTCTTCGTTTCTCACTACCTGAATCTATTTTAATTGGCAACAAATGAAGGTATTTTCCCCCCAGTCAAGTCTCGTTTGCTTGTGATGGTAATTGGCAAGTGAGCTCCCTGTCCTTACCTTGGCACAAGACCTTTCTCACACTATTTTCTGAGGAGGGGGACTGAGTGGGCAGCTGGGTGGGAGTTTGGCTGTTTGTGAAGGCTAACCCACCGCATACAGTTCATAGGAAGCAAAAAGCAAATGCATTAGCTGGTTTTAAAAAAAACAGGTGATTAATAAAGCTAATAAATAGAGGGTAAGGCAGCCAATCATGGGGATATATCCTTGCTCCTCCCAGGAGCTCCCTGCCATGATTTCCAGCCTGTCCTTGGATGCCCTAAGTTGGGGGCCCAATGCCATCTCAGGCTATTCCAAAAACTGAAAAAGAATGCTATTGGCAGGTTGCTTTTTCCTTACAGGTATTTTTGCCCTTGTACACATCTACTAGTTCAAAAAAACTCAAGCAGTTTCTCTCTCTGAAGTATTGATTTTTAATCTTGTTTGCCCTTCATGTTTGATTTAACTAAAGAGAAGGAGCTCTTGTAAGAGTTTGCAACTCTTAGCATGTGCTGTACTTACTGTAATCCATCCCCTGTGTATTTTAGCTATAAACACAAGGCTTTCCAGAGAGCTGCTGGTAAATCTCCAGAGACCAATACAGAGCTGAGCTATATTTCCAAAAAATAACCACTAGAGGGTAGTCAATGACCTTCCAGTGAAGGCAGGCTTGCAATCTAGCGACTGGGAGAGGAAAGTCAACAGAAAATGTCACCGATAGTTGCATTAACAATAGCGGAGCACAATATAGGACTGGAAAGCACAGTAAGGAGGATTTTAGGGGAAAGAAATGTTGGACTAGCTTAAATCCAGCAGGAACATCTCTGTACCAGGGCTTCAGTGATCCCAAGCTGCCAGATGGAAACAAGGGGTTTGGTGGCCCTTTTGCCGGGAGTGTAAGCCCACATCCAGACCCACTGTGCGACGGGAATGCGGGGCTGGCTGGGACCCCAGTTCGCAACTCCATGACAGCACACTGCTGGGTTTTCTTTCTTTTTTCCCTGCTTTTGTTGTCCGAATTGCGAGGAGAGAAGCTTTGGGGGTCATCTCCATGCTGGCTGGTTTGACACAGCGGAGGTTTTTCTGAAAAAAACACATGCATTTTTTTATTCTGCTGGCCATTGAGAGAGTTGGTCTGAGATATTGGAGTATAAAAAAAAAATCTTGTAAAACAACAACAATTGATATTCCACAGTGATCTATTTTTACTGTGCTAATCACTCACGATCATTTTAAATGGGCAGCTGATGACTGTCCTTTGTAGGCAGGCTGGAAAAGGAGACGATTTTACCATGCAGGTAAGTCACAAACATTCATGGAGGCTTTATAAACCTGGCAAATCCCCTGGTCACAAATTTCTGTTTGTATTATTATTCCAGGCTTTTATTTCCCCATTAAATGCTACAAAGGGCATGTAAAATGCTAGGCATGGTCTCAGAAAGGCTGGCCCTGCAAGGATATGCCATTCATCTTTTGCCTTCTGCTTCCAAAAAATCAATAATAAGCATCTTATTTCAGGGTTGAAAGAGAAGATTTTTACTATCCAGCAGGACATCTGAGTTATTGACCTTGAACGCTAATCAGTATGTTTGAATGTTCTCACCAGGTTTAGAGCCAAGGCTAAAAAAAAAATCTAATTAAATCAGCAGGGGGCACGATTTCTTCAAAATATCACAGGATTACCAAGCCATGTGCCGGGTTTTCTTTCTATTACACAGGGCAGGGCTGCCCACCAATACTGTTTTTAAAGATCTAATGTGGTTTTTCTCAGTTAACCTGTTCAGCCCCTGAGCTGCCCCACAGGGAACCCTCAGGTTTTATCAACATAGTTCGGGGTCCTGCAAAGGGACCCTCCGACCCAGCAGTGGGTCAGTCCTGCAGGACTCCCTTTAATCATCCTGGATTCCTTTTTTCTTCCTTTTCTGGATGTCCCAGTTTCCTGGGGGCAGCCCAAGCCTGGGCTGCTTTGCCATTAACTCACAGTACACTGAAGGAGAAGTGCTGAATCACAAAAACATGACAAACATAGACTAGTATGTAACATCTGGGAGAGCCGGTGCCACTTTTGGAAGCAGCAAGAAGAACATCTGGGGGTTGTTACAGCAACACAGGGACTGCCACACCAGAGGGGACCCTAAAAAAGACCAGAGAAAGGTCCACCTAGCTCAGTGCCTGCGCTCTGCCAGGGGACAGCACGTCTGTAGGGAAGGTGTATAAAAGAGGGCACATTTAGGGTATCTGTCCTCTCCTTCCAGAAATCAGTCGATAGCATTGGGATTTCCTGAGGCTGGATCCGATCGATGGTGCTTTATAACCACGAGTGGCTTTAGTCACAGAAAGGCTGTAGTGGGGAGGCAAGCAAACATTTTGGGTCACCGTCCACCCAGCTGAGTCTAGCTATGGCGTTCCATTTTGTACCAAATCTTGAATCTTGAAAAACTCAGGTTTTGGTCCTGTTTTTTCCTCAGAAAGCTTATCTTTAAAGGATAGGGACTCAAGCTGTCTGGCTTTACAAACAAAGAGGGGTAAATTCCTGAAAAAAATGACTCTTCTCATTTTTAATTAGCAAACTGCAGTTAATAGCTATGAGTGGCTTTAGGTGTGTGGTTTGTTCCTTTCACAGACATACCCATGAAATGGCTTTACCCATTCCCAGTACATGTGCTACCTTTCTGTCAGAGCCTTCTCTGAGGAATACACCGGTGGGGAGAATACCTGGGAGGGCTGGAGGTGACAGCGACAAAAATAACCAGTGCTGATTATGAGCATGGATGAGGGAGCACTGTAAGCATTTGCTGCCAGAAAACATGGTGTGGCTCTTAAGGAAACCTTTTAAATGCTAAAATGCTGAAAGTGAAGACCTTCCAGTATCTTCCTGGGGATTTATTTTTTTTCCCCCATATTTAGCTTGTTCCCTATTATGTCCCCTTGCAAACGCTCTGCTTAAATATGTCTGCAGACTGGATTCAACGCTCAGGGACAAAGAAAGTAACTGTAGGTGAACCGATTATATCCACTTTCAGTTCAGGATAATGCAATTTTCCCACTTCTCTAGCACACCAGCTGGGTGAACTCGCCATTTCTTTACCAGTTACACTGCCAGGTGTTTTTCACCTGCAGAATAGGCAGGACAAAAGGAGCGGACCTGCAGAAGGTGGCCAGTGGGATGGTGCTCGGAGGTGGGAAGCGGTCAGGTCTGAGTGCCCACAGCAGTATGGACGGATGGCAAAAGAAAGGAAGGTATCCTCCTTTATTTTTAGTATGTCATCTTGGATACCTGATCTAAAGGCTCATGACATTCTCATTACGAATTCCTATTCAAAGTCCACCTCAGGTTCTTGGAAAGTTCAACTTCACCTTCAGTCTTTGATCATTAGAGAAGGGGATTTTCTCCTTGGCATCAACGACAGCATGTAGATTTGGGGACTCAGATTGCCTGTGTTTGGTTTGTCGTGCTACAGAAGTTGGCAATTAAGACAACTGTGTGAGTCAAAGTTCAGAATGCAGCATAACCCTAAATACGTGGTTCATCATGGTTTATAAAGCAACACGTTAGTTATTTAAGAATTACATAGTGTCTTTTTGTTTCATCCAAATTCCCTGCCTTCACTTCAGTGCACTTATCTAGGCCTCTGATTAGGTCCCTTTGCTTCAGCTGCTAGTAGCCTTTCATGTGCATCTCCCCCATTCTGGCTTTTTGGCACCTCAGAAAACAAAATGAGGCTGGTAAGGGGCCTGTTTGGGCTTCGTTTCACAACTCTGAGTGGCAATATGATATTCCAGCTCCTGCTAAGATGCTGTCAGGAGGAGATCTGCACGCTCAAGCAAACTTCAAGGAAGATGAAGTACTTCAGCTTTGATGCTTCCCCAGTGAATACGCAGGTGTGGATTAAGGGCCACCCACCTTCAGATCTCAGGGATAAATCATGCATTCTGAAGTGGGTGCATGTTACTATAACTGCTAGTTGCTCAGAAAACCTTGGTGTTGCATTTAAAAAGAGCTATTAAATACTGAGAAAAAACCCAAACAAAATATACAAACAACAGTTTTCCACTTGACAAATATTTTCCAACCATATTTAATGAAAAGGCAGAGGTGACAGAAGGCAGGCTCCAAAAAGCCTGCTGCTTCTCTCTCCCCAGTCCCCCCAGCCGATGCGCGTGCAGCTCCCCTTCTGCACACACATGTGCCAAGGACGACCTTGATCTGGACACGCAGGTCTCTGTCTTCTGCCTAGCCAAGACCTGCAGACCAGGCAGAGGGATGCTTATGCCTGCCCACGGCCCCTCTCACACCTCGTTGTGGACGTAAGTTCTAAATGGGTTGACTGGGCTGGATTGCTCAGTAACGTGGCATGAGCCGCCTGAAGAAGCAGTGGCCACAAGAAGAGTCAGTGGTGCCGCCAGCAAACATTGGCAACTTACTGTCTGGGTATTCCCGAGAGGGGAAAAAGGAAGAGGACATCCACAAATAAAACCTGATTTTGTAGCTTCACGGTTAGGGAGAGGAGCAGATATTTCACATTCGCTCACCATAAAATCCATACATCTTATATCAATGGATACAAAATAAGGACTATTTAGGTGTTCTTGATAGATTTTGGACATTTCCTTATAACCAGAGCATTGCCATTTCTTCCCTGAGCTGGTTTCTACCAGGGCACAATGCTGCCAAAGGCTGCACAAGCAAACCCCTTGCCATCACTGGCTGATCTGCGTTCATGTCTCTCTTAGGGGGCTGCTACGGGGAGGATGTACTTCGTCAAAGGTGGATGGTAGGTCAGTTCGTGATTTGCGGCCCTCCATGACATACAACAAATGTTGAAAGCCAAAGTTCTCTTTCAAGACGAAGGGAAAGCCTTCAGCTACCTCCACCTCGAGGTGGAAGTAAGAAAACCTTTTCCCTGTGTTCACTCTCTGGAGCACATCGGTTTCAGCTTCATATGTTTTAAGATGAGGTGATTAAAACGGGCTAAACCTTTCAAAATGCAGGAGGCCCACTGACTTGTTAAGTGGCATTTTCTCACTTCTCTACCCCAGTCCTTTCTGTGTTTTGCTGAGGGTGCCTAGATCAGAGCCTGCTGTTGGATTATAGCCCAAAGGCTGTCCACGTCTTCTCCAAAATGGTCAGATTTAACTGAGAAATGAACAAGGGGACAGGCCAGCTCAACTTATTTCTTTTAAGGCTCATTATCTCATACTGACAAGAGCCAATTTCCTCTATCATCCTTCTTCATAAGTGCCTTTCTTTTGCCACTTTTTCCTGGAGTTTCCTTAGTCCAGGAAACACCAATTTGCCTAAAAAAGTGCTGTCTTTTGCAAATTATTACCTCTGTTGTCTGTAATTTTAAGGTCTCTAAATATGTTTTAAAATGGTTGCTACATTTGCTTTTTTTCCAGTCTCTCATTTCCATTTCTGCTTTTACTAAAAGTTTGACCTTTTTTTTTGGTTTGGTTTGGTTTTCCCCTTGTAAAGAGCTGAAGAAATCTCTTCTATGTAAGCCCTGCTCCTGAGCCAAAATCACAAGTGGTGTATGATGTGTGGGTACTCTTGACAGTCTCTGTGACTTATATCACCTGAACCACTTCCCATTTTACTACTTATTTAGCAAAATTTAGTGACATTGTTTCTTTTTCAGTCTGCCAGTATGTTTCCAGGTAAACACTATGTACAAGATGAACATCACGCAAAATATTCATGAACTTAGGGACTGGGAGACAAAGTCCACATCTATGCTTGCAAACCTGCCTGGTACCAGTCTTTGGCATAAATATATCTATATATGCACACAAATATATATATATACACACAAATATATATATATATACACCGTGTAACCCGGGTACCCTCCAAAAGAAGGATGCTGTATCCAAGCTGTCCATGGGAGCTGTGCCACTGGGAGCAGCAGGGATTAGCCAGGATACTTCCCAGCAGAGTCCATGCTTGTTGGGGAGAGCAAACGCTGGCCCAGGCTCCAATAATCTTGTTGAGCTGGAGCAAACCCCAGACTTTACATCACGGGGCTCACACCACTCGTAGGTGACACCCCCGTCTGCGTTTGCTGCATCTGAGCCACCAATTTGGCAGCTCAGGGCAAGAGCTCTGGGAGCTGGAAACCAAAAGGAGAAGCAGCACGGCCGGGAGGGAATTTCGGCAGGCTGTCTCACGGGGGCTCCTTTTGGTTTTGGAGCCCTGTGGGAGAACTGCATTCCCTTAGATATGTTTTGTCGCATTTTTAAAAACTGAGGTTGTTCAGCTGGCACTCGACTTATCATATGCACCCGTTGGGCTAAATTTCTGAAGCAAAACGAGTGATATTACAGCAGAGATGGGTTTCTCGCTTTACTAGATTATGTCGTCATATTGATGTATGGACGCCCAGGAACAAATCTATCTTGATTTACGCATTGCAAGTGGGCAATGCTCTCTTTGTTTTCCAACTTCTCAGCAATGCAGGCCATTAATTAAAATGTATGGCTCTCTCAAGTGCTATTTTAATTGCATTTCAATTCCAACTTAAAGGGCCGGCAAATAATAAAGCTGGGTATTATGTACACTTCGAAATGCTGAGGGATGTAGGAGGGAATAAACAACTCCTGCAATCAGTTTGCTCTCCCACACTGCTCAATTCCTGAGTGTGCCATTTATTTGATTAACGGATGTTATTTTTTTCTGTAAAAATCAACAATTTTAATATTGTTTTCCATCAGAAGCTATTTGTGCCTTGCTTGCGGATTAAGGAGAAAGTTCTTTAGCATCTCTCCCACGTGCTGGTGGAATCATTAATCAGAGCAGCCTCTCCTGACCTGGAAGGACGGGAGCTGTACGGGGCACACCGCACGCGCGTGGCTCGGTTGCTCTGCCTGCTTGTCCATGTCCATTTAACTCCGTTGCCTGCCCTGCACCTCCTCCCAACGAACATCTCCTTTCTTTTTATTCTCACCCTCCTTTCTCCCTTCACTTTTCCTCCTCCCACCCATTTCGGTGGAAAGCCCACGTGCCCATCCAGGGCAGCCTGCGGTGCTGCAGGGCGGCTCGGTGAAGTCTCGGTGCCACATCAGCTACAGCAACAGGGTAGAGGTTCACACCTCAAGCTCCCAACCCTGGTAGGACCATTAATACCTTCGCTTTCATGTTCAGCTCGCTGGCATCAAAACCCACATTGCCCATGGTCGTCCTGCCACCCACTCCTGCCCTGCGGACCCCAGGACCCGCTGCGGAGGGGACATCTCTGCAGGGGGATGAGAAGCCCCAGAGCTGAGTGACGAGACCTCGATGTCACTGTCGTCTCCTGCACCTTCTTCCACGGGGATCTCCTGTTCAAGCAGCTTGTCTCATTCCCACTCAGTATTTACCAAAGCAGAGCTTTAAACTTTCCCTCCTCGGTCAATACTGTTTTATCAGGGTTTTCTCTTGATAGAGAGGTTAAGTAATTATGTTGTGGTCAAGCAGCTGCATCCTGCTCCTGGTCACCACTGACTCCATCAGAAATACCTCCCACCAGCATTTCCTCCCACATGCCACTTCTCTTAGCAGGAAAATCAGAGGAAAACTGCAGGATTGATAGCTCTTTTTAAAGTTACTAGAGGTACTAAAAATATATGGGTTTAAAATATAGGAAGAGCTTTCCAATAAGAAAGTCTACTCCTCGCTTTCTGTTGCGCTTGCTTTCCAGCCTCGCTTCTTCTGACTTGGCCAGGGCAAAGGGGCTGGAGCCCACCCTCAGCCCCAGCCCATCCTTGTATGTGGCTTTCCTGGACCGGGGCAAAGCCCTACTATCTCCTTGCAAGTGAAGCAGAGGAAGGCTTGCCGAGCAGTTTCCATTCTGCCAAGGAAGTTCTTCTGGCTTCAGAAGGTTCCTGGTTGTTTCTGAGCTTTGATGGAGACTTGGTGGGTAACCTGGGGCATGACACAGCTGCCTGGCATGGACAACAGTTGTGTTTCAGCTCCAGCTTGCCTCTGTGAACTCAGTCTTCATCCTCCTTCTTCCCTGTTTCCAAAATGTCACTGACAGTATTTCACAGTTCACGACAGGATGGTGGGTCACAAAGAGTTTCAAGAGGCTAAAGGTTGTAGAGGATGGAGAGGCCCCATCGTGGTGTAACCCCAGGCAGCAGCTAAGGACCACGCAGCCGCTCACTCACTCCCCCCCGCCCCGCAGTGGGATGGGGGAGAGAATCAGGGAAAAAAACAAGTAAAACTCCTGGGTTGAGATAAAGACAGTTTAATAGGACATACAGGAAGAAAATAATAATGATAATAATAACAATGATAAAATGACAATAATAATATTAAAAGATTTGGAATATACAAAACAAGTGATGCACAATACAATTGCTCACCACTTGCTGACCAATGCCCAGTTAGTTCCCGAGCAGCGATCCACACCTCCCAGGCCAACTCCCCCCAGTTTGTATACTGGGTGTGACGTCACATGGTCTGGAATACCCCTTTGGCCACTTTGGGTCAGCTGTCCTGGCTGTGTCCCCTCACACCTCCTTGTGCCCCTCCAGCCTTCTTGCTGGCTGGGCATGAGAAGCTGAAAAATCCTTGACTTGGTATAAACACTACTTGGCAACAACTGAAAACATCAGTGTGTTATCAACATTCTTCTCATGCTGGACCCAAAACATAACACTGTACCAGCTACTAGGAAGAACATTAACTCTAGCCCAGCTGAAACCAGGACACGCACATACATTTAAAGGTGATTTAGAGTCAGTATATGGATATGTATTTGCAGGAGCTGTAGCTGTAACAGAAGTCACCATTTCTTGGTATTCATGCCTTCCCAAACGTACCTGCTTACATGCCCTGAGTATAGCACACATGTCTGCCCACTGACTTCATGTGCATATATATGAAAACTAGGATTCCTAAATCATCATTGTAGAGGAAATGTTTTTCTTTATTAACTATTAGCCTCATAGTGGCTCATTTGGATGCAGTTCACTCTGCACTCTCATAAATTTTATACCACTCCTAGGAATATATAGATTAGTCCCGTGTTTAAGAGTGCAGCTGGTATCAAAAACAATGAGCAGTTGAAGAGACCATTGACTTTGACAAGAAGAATCTGTGTGATTCACATATGAGCAGCTGAAACGGGCAGCACCTGATGCCTGCCGTAACATCCCATTACTGAACCTCAGACATGCTTATCACATACGAACGGTGAGGTTAACAGAGTTCATGCCGAGACCCCTAAATTCTCACTCTGGGACTTCTCATTTTCCATTTGAATCACAGACCTTTGAGCCATTTTGGCAGACCTAATTATTAATTTCTGAAAAAATCCAGTTGCAACAGATACTTCTTTAACTTACACGGTATAATAGCTTTGCTGCCTATTTCATCACTTGTTTCACAATATTTGGTCCAATCTGACACCTATTTGTTACACGTTAAAGCTTGGAGGAGTGCATTCCTGACTTAGACAGTAGCATACTTCCAATTTATTGAGAATTCCTCTCCCTCTTTTATCAAGATGAACAAGAGTCAGCTAATACAGGGATGAGCATGTCTAGTACTTACTAGACAATCTGAATTTGTCTAGTATTCCTTTAAATATTTTAATCAGACAAGTGGGAGGGGGAAGCTTGGTCTCATTAATCGGTACACTGAAAATGTTCATGGATAAGGTCCTGAGGGAAGAATCGCAGGATGTGGGTTATTTTAAGCAGCATTTGCCTGTCTATGCAGAACTGAAAATGCTTGTGATCTACAACAGTTGACAAATAAAAATTTGAGCAATTATGTGAAGCCAAGAAAACCTATTCTGTGCTGAATTACAAATCACACTACATGGACAGGTCCGAGGGAGCAATTGCACTGGCTAATGAAAGGCCAAACAAGTCTAATTACATAACAATGACATCAAATTCAACATTTGATCTCCCCTCAGACCCATGTCAATATGAGAAAGGGAAAATCTTGGAATGTTTAATTCATCATCAAGCATTTAAAATGTATTAAACACCCGGGGAGCCTTAAGAACTTAAAACCCGTGCTATTTTGAACAAATTAAAGTTGGCTCTGAATAAATGTTAATTTCCCTTTCACATGTTGCCTCTTAACTCAGTCACGTGTCACCCCAAATCCTTTCCCAGCGCAGTGTGCCTGGGCACATCTGGTCGCACCAGTCAGGTACTGATGCGGGGTACGGCTAAATTGCTGGAGCATATATACTAGATAGATATACAGGTTTACTGAAAGCACATTTTAGGTCAATGATTACCCATAACTTAGCAGCTGACTGACTTACTGAAGCTATACTGCCTGCCAGGCTGCCATTTGACAAAGGTCCCCTTTGATGGCTCCTGTCCTGCCCTGTCTCTCAGAGCTCCCAGCCCCATGTTTTGAGTTTTGCCTTCACAGCTTTTGTGGGACCCTAAAATGACCCCAGTCTGGGTCTTAAATGAACCTTCTTTAATGGATTACTCTTAACCAGATCGGTTCCTCAGCCTGGTTCACTGTATGGCCTCAGATGCAGAAGTGTTGGTGTGATTTTTCCACCAACTGTAAGTACTGCTTATTACCTATTTTAACAATGATTACAGAGTGACCTATAGCATTTTTGAGTTCCAGAAATAAGTAAACAAACACATAAATAAAACATAATGGCCTTCACCCAAATGGCCAACTTGTATAAATCTGCTTAGGTTTGCCTGATTTACAACATTTGAGATCCCAGATCCCCTCTACCTCCCCGCATACAAACAGAGGACATGTAGATAGCATCTGAAAAGAGTTTCCCGTTATCTTAGCGCTCATAAAACATTTAAGCTGACAATAGTGGTGCAACAGAGCCTCCTATTGCTGCAGTACCTCTGCTCCCTTACATGTTTCATCCAGACAAGACCACCACGGGATAAGGAAGTATCTTCACAGAAAGAAGCACAGACATTTTTTGGAGCTAAGAGGTTGACTTACAAAAATGCACATTGGCACCCAAAGATAAACACGTCTTAAATTTGCAGAAACATCTGGTGTGCTGAACTACCACTGAAATGAAGTATTCATCCAAACACTTTGTCCAAAATTCACATGGGACATTTATGGTGAAAGTGATGGCAAACAGGCCAGCTCCTCAGTCCCAGCCATAGGGAAGCACTGAGAATGACTATTTTGACTCAGTGGCCATATTTTTGTTAGTAAATGAAAGGGACCAGAGCTCACTTTCCGGCCTTATGCTCAAGTGGCCTGGCAGAGTTCACAGAGGACATTCCCTAAATTCCCTGTCTATCCACCCACGTTTAAATGTGGTGGATAATCACGTGCCAGGATTTGATCCAGTTCCCTGGCTCCATTTTATCTACTCCAACAGACATGTCCTTTGAATATCTGAGAGAAATAAATAATGAATTAACTGAAGAGATTGAAAGGAAGATTGGAAGTATAATTAAGGTCCAAGACACAAGGCAGGAATATTGTAATCACCTCGATACACCCAAAAATGCAAAACGGTTTGTCAGTGAAAAATAAAACAGTCTCTAGAAAGAGTCCAGACCCTTTCTAAGGGCACCTGGGCTGTTGCCTTGGGTCCTGTGGGGTGGTCCTGTGACACCCTTCCATTTCCACCTGCACATTTGGGCTGGCCCTCAGTGCTTCAGCCTCTCCCACATTGCCTGAGTGATCCTGGAAATTGGCTGCAACCCATGAGAGTCCATGTGGAGGTTTTGACGGCTATAATTTCAAGCCTGTTTTAGAGTCACTAGCAAGAGGCTCTTTGGGATGTGTCTGTAGAAAGGAGCAAGCTTTGGGCCAGCTTCTCCTGACAAAAATCAGGATGCCCTCTGTTAGTGAATTGGAGAGCACCAGGGGTCCCAAATGTCTCCCCATAGCCTTCATCCCACAGAGCTGACGGTAGGATGGGCTGATGGAGAGGAGCCATCGGATCTGAGAGTCCCTGGAAAATACTCCCTCTTTCCCACAAAAGTGGTCTGGAAACATCCATACCTGCTCTCTTCCACCTGCATTTCCACAAGGGCAACAGCAAGCTCACATCAACTTCCAAGTTAAGGCAGGGAGACCGGGAGACCCTTTTTTAACGCCGTGGTGCCATATTTTACCTGTTTGTTCCTTTTGAACACCCACGCACCTCAGGTGCAGACTGCAGCCATCAAAATGTGCTGCTGCAGAAACGAGCTCCTCCAGGAGCTCTCTTGAAATAGTGTCAAGGAATGGCACTAATTTCAAAACAGTTGATTAGGTCTTATGACAAGAGATAGCATTACCTATCTCTAGTCCCAAAAGTCTTGGGGAATCTTATTTTTTTAAGCTTCTAAAGCTTGCTATTCTTGCTGGGCAGCAATAAAATGGACAACAAAACCACAGCTGAAATATTTGGACAGATGAACTTCTCTGAAGTACAGTTTTAACGACAGAAGATGGAGGTTGGCAATAAGGCTAAAATTCATTGATTTCAGCAAAGAAATAGATTTCTGCTTAAACCTCAAGGATTTGTTATAAAGAAGTACTTCCAGCCTCCAAAAGCCTCTTCAAAAATCTCTGTCATAGCCTGACTGCATGCATGGCTATTTTATTAATGATGTTGCATGGTACCTCAGTGTTTAGGGACACCAGATTCATGAGAGACATTGTACATGTTAGAGAAAAGATCCCTGCCCCAAAGATTTTGGGTGAACTGTGGGCACTGAAGGTAATTCTGAGACAGTGTAAAGTGGCACAAAAGCAGAAGCCATGCTCTGCAGCTGCAAAAAAAATTAAACTGTTGCTTCGGAGACATCTTGCTACTGCAGTTGTGACCTTGAAATCAAGCTGAGGTTTTGAAAGAGAATAACATGGTAGGAGGATGAGAGGATTTTGTGGATTTTTATTTATTTGAACTTTTCATTGCTCAGAATTTACCCCTGAAGCAATCTAATATCCCATGGAATAATGGCCCATGTACACTCATCTCAGCTCCATCAAATACTATGATTTAGAGAACAAAAAGAACATCTTAAAGGCTATTTTGTTACTGTTGCTCTAATGGAGCTAAAAAAAAATAAACATGAAAGAAGTTAGAAATGCTGCTTGCTAATATAATTCTCCAAGTTTACTTTAGCAGCTGCATGAATCAGGTTAGTGATGTAATTGCAAAAGCCAGCAAGTTTGCTTCAGTGTTAAAAAAATGGCAATATTTATTCAGAAAAAATAACTCTCAAACACTTTTTGTCAAGGTATTGATTATGAAGTGCATGTTGGTTGTATATAAACTATATTAAGGGAGAAATTTTGAAACACCTGGAAGGGACAAAGCTGTGATTATCTCTAGTGGCAGCTAATGCACACCCTAAGAGAAGACAGAAAAAGTGAAATGGGACAGTTTGTGCTACTATATGTCTCTTTTCCTCAGCATAACAAACCAATACATATAAATAAGCAGCTGGTCTCCTTCCTCCCCCCGCCAAAAAAGTAAACGGATCTCTTCCATCTAGCAGGAGGATGATGAGCAGTAATTACGATGTCTGTAATCTAGGAATGAGCAAAAATACCAATTACCATAGCAAGACACTTCAAATGCCATCATTTGGGAAATCTTACACTTCTAAATAATGCTGTCTAATTAGAATCTGACTGCCATTGAGCATCTACGCACATAAAACTAAATATTAAATGCAATGAAGTGTCTGGAGTCCAAATGTGAGAGGACCCATAAAGCGAGGATGCAGATGCATTTCTGGTAAGCAGAGCATTATAGAGCAGTAACGCAGCAGCCCAGTTTTGCTGATTTCAGGGTTCCTGTTTTCCATTTGCAATGTCCTTCCCATCATTCCTCATACATATTCTCTTCACAGAGAGATGGTGATTTGCTCCGTGTCTTCGATAATACCGTGCCATAGTCTAACTGCCTGCTACGGCACAAGGGTAAGTTTTAGTATCTCCCACACCAGAAAACACTGAGTTGTTCAGACTTCCAAAAACCTGGGGTGGTCACGCCTCTGTCTCTGCAGTCCAGGGATAAAAGGACCATATTCACACAGTTCATGCCTAGGTGTCTAACCCAACCTGCCCAACTCCCTCCATCAGCCGTAGGGGTAGAATATGGCAGTAGAGAGTCTACATCAGTCATCGCTATCTATCTTCAACACTGGGTCTGTTGCAGATGGTCTGAACGTGTCCCTTTGGGACTAGCGGCTGTTTCATATTTATTGCTCTACCAGTTAATAAAGCAAGATACTTGAAAACAGAAAGTTAGGATTTCAGCTCTCCATTGTTTTGCTTTTGCTCAGTTGTTTGGGGTCTTGTTCCAAACCATGCAGATGCCATCTCCTGCCACCAGCAATCATCTAATTCACTGCTCCGATGCTTGCGATGAGCAAGCTGCAGGAGTTACAAGGAAGATGGAGATGTCCCCGCTGGTTTTGCTACGGTGCTGATCCCACGGTCCCAGAAACCATGGTCCCAGCCCAGCACCTTGGCATGTCAGAAAGGACAGAGAATAACGCCCATCTAGAGCATCTTCTTCTGACTTCAGGTAGGGCAGGATTTTGCCAACCCTGCACTACCAAAGGGGTTCAGGGGGGCTCTTAAGTACGTACACGCTTGAGCAAAATTCACCCAAGTTTCCTTCTCGCTCCTCCTGCCCGCACTGTGAGCTCGCTTCGGGCCAGCCTTCGGTAGGTAGCAGTTCATTTTCATCACACTGTGCCTCAGAAAGGCTGGAAGCGAGGCCACCGGTGCCTCTCTGCTGCTGCAGGCACGTTGTGAAGATAAGTTAATTAATGTTTGCGACGCAGTCGCGTTACGGGGTAATGAATGCCACAGGAAAAAAAGGTGTTAGGGAATTAGTATTTGAGAACAGGGTTTGGCTAGCATGCAGTAAATAAGGCCTGGGGCCACATGTTCCACAGCGAGGAGAAACAAAATATTGAGCAGCTTGCTCCCAAAGCAGGGCTAGTGCTTCCGAAGCTCCTACCAGGGCAGCAGCCTGGCACCGGCCACAGCACTGCCCCGGCGAGGCCACCGCCTCTCCTTGCAGTGCTTTTAATTTAATGCAGCTGCCTGTGCCTGTGGCTCTGTGTGTGTGAGATGTTATCACCCAAGGAGAAGTCAAGCAAGGCACGCCGAGCCGAAGCTCGCAACCTCCTAATCCCGAGGAGCTGGGGGACGGTGCCGGATGGTGCGGGAGGTCCGCAGCGAGGGCCGGCGCGGGGATTTTCTGTATCCACACTCACATCAGGGCTGTCACACAGCCTTAAGCGCTATTGGAGACTAATACGAAAGAGGGTAATTTCAGCCCTCATCCTGTAACCAGTCTTTTGTTTGCTGAAGGGGTTGAGTGTAGAAATGTATTTCGGAATAGAAATGTATTTCTGCGACGAAGAGAGCTTGCGGTGAGTTAATCATGCTAGCAGCATACTTCACACCATCGCCCAGCAGCGTTTGTCTAACTACCATAGCATCTCATTAGACTTGGAGCTCTCCCTAGGAAATACTGTTTGTGGGAAGAAGTGGGGAGAGGAAAAGTGTTGTGACTGCAGTGAGCCAGATGCCCTGATTTACCTCCATGGAAATTTGGACATATAAACGGTCAAGGAAATGTAATACAGGTGCCTCGGAGCTTTATTCAGAAGATTAACGTGAAAACCACATTTCAAATCAGCAAGAGGGAGGAGGGAAAGAAATAGCCTAATTTAAGTCGTGAAAGAACACTGATTTGTTTCCATGTGGAGCTAACACGCAGGGAAACGTGCCTTCCAGCTGGCAGCCCGACGCTGGTGCGGAGGGCTTTTAATGGCACACAAACACCTTCTCGGGCAAACGCTCCGGCTGGATTTAAATCCAATGAAGCCAGCTTTCACGAGGAGTGCTGAGAGAGCAATAACAAATGATTCTATTAGTATTAATGCAGTCAGCTTGTGCTATTTATAATGTAAATATCATCTGAGTATAAAAATTGCCCCATTGGCAGAACAGAGGTAAAATTTCCATTCATCATATTTTAAAATAGCCTAATCACACAAGATGTACTTGGTAACCATAAATGAAAGGTTGTCTTAACATAAAGATGATTAATAATGGGCAGGTATGTCTCATGTATTTTCCTACTGATGGAAAACATAAATATTTTGGCCCAAACATAAAAACTCTGATTGTATAATGAAGTGTTTACATTAATCTACCAAATAATTTCTTTTTATTCCTGCAGGGATTAGGGCCTTTAAGAGCACGTAAAGGAAACACGATTATATCTTACTTGGCTGAAGAAGGAAATATACTGCAAGACCTATACATGCACTTTTATTTTCATGCTGTTCTGATCCACAGCCTCGGGGCATGGAGCTGCACCACTCTGAGGTAGGAGGACTGACCACCAGTTCCAGAACTCAAACACCAGCAGCATTTTGGCTGGGGATACTCAGCTGATTTTATTACGCAAATGATGCTCTCCCAACGCAGTCAGCGGAGGAGCAGGCAGAAGGCAAAGGAAAGACCTTTTTTGGGTGCAATGCCTTGGAAATATCTGGAACATTAAGTGTGAAATAATAAAAATTCCTCCCTCCCGAAGGCTTCACGGGTGTTTGAACATAGGACCGAAGGGCAGATGTAGCCCCCAAAGCAGAGGTGCCGATGGCTTGTGCCTGTCCCCAGCACGCAGGGGGCACAGCCCCCTCCCAGCCGCCGTTCCAGTGCTACCCCCCCAAAAATAAACAGCGGCTACGTTTCCTCTGGGGAGGAAAAGCCTGGGAGAGCCTGACACCACGAAGCTGCTCGGAGCTTGATGTCCCAACTCATCCACAGGAGGATTTTGAAACCAGGCATTTCCCCACCTGCCTTGTCTGCAAGGTGCTACCAACCCAAGAGCTTTTCTCAGAGCCTCTCTGCTGAGCCAGACAGATGACACGGCTGCTCACCTGACATACGGAAGTGTGGGTTTGAAACCCTGGCTTCCCCAGGTCAATCTGAAACACTTGTCCTTGGAAAATACCCAGTTCCCCTGGTCTCTGTCTAGGGTGGACATCCCCATCTGAGCAGCACGTACTGCCATGCATTAGGGACCACTGACGCAGAACCTGTCCGATGGGAAGCTAGTGCCATGCCCTGTGCGACGTGCTCCCTGTGTCACGATTCAGACTATCCCATGAAAAATAAATTCTAGCATCTAAGTCATTGCAAGTAAGGCAGCTTATGTACTTACTTACCTTACCTCATCCTTCCCATATATGGTTTAAATTCTGCTTTGAAAGCAGATGGCTTTCTGCATTCAGCCAGAAGTTGTTCCAGAATTTATATCACATGTGGTTAGAAAACTTTTATTTCCCAGTAGAAGTTTATTCATGACCAGTTTACATCACTTGTTGTTGTGCCCATGGTGTCTATAGCTCCAATAGCTCCGTCCTTTCCACTTATCCCCTCCCACTCTTTCAGTATCTGAATGCAGTAAACACATCCCCTCTCTGCCTTACTTCTGTTACGGGAAACAAGCCAAGCTTCTCCAATGACATGCAATAAGAAGCTCATGAGGGGAAAGAGAGCCTCATCGCCCTTTTCTGCCCCTGCTCCAGTTTAACTTTGTCTTTCATGAATGTGTGTGCTGGTTTTGGCTGGGATAGAGTTAATTTTCTTCACAGTAGCTGGTATGGGGCTGTGGTTTGGATTTGTGGTGGAAACAGTGCTGATAACCCAGGGCTGTTTTGGTCCCTGCTGAGCAGTGCTTACCCAGAGCCAAGGGCTGTTCTGCTCCTCACCCCACCCCACCAGCGAGGAGGCTGGGGGGGCACAAGGAGCTGGAGGGGACACAGCCGGGACAGCTGACCCCAACTGACCCGAGGGATATTCCAGACCATCGGACGTCATGCTCGGCATATACAGCTGGGGAAGAAGAAGGAAGGGGGGACGTTGGGAGTGATGGTGTTTGTCTTCCCAAGTC
>NW_010972631.1:5189475-5229096 GCF_000737465.1 Haliaeetus leucocephalus
TGGGGCTGAGCTGCTGGCTGGGGTTAAACAAGGTGGAAGACCAGCACCATACGCAGTATGCCACACAAAGCCTATTTACTTGCTTGTTGGTGTTTCCTCCTTGTTGCTTTGGGCAATTTTCAGTTTGGCTGGGTGGCCCCGAGGTGCTCCCAGCAGCCATCTCCCCCAGGGATCCTGGGCACGTGATGGGCACAGCACGTCCCCGAGGGACAGGGTGCCAAAGGGTGCGTGCCACAACTCCAAACCTCTCCGTAGGTTTTGCCCTTAGCCCTAGGAACTGACACTGGTTTTAGACATGGAGAAAGTGCCTGGCAGAGGTGGCCCGCTGGATAGTTTGGAGGTGCAGCTGAAGGTGTCATTTACATTTTCAGATGCACATTTTGGACTAGAAATATTGCCCCAAAGTAGGCAGAGAGATGAGAGGGCTTGGGTGGGATATTGATGTAGTAGATGGGAGGGGGGGAAACAGCTAAGTCAAGGACTTTTTCTCCCATTTTAACTAATTATTCTCATGAGTGGAGAACAAAGTTTGGCAGAGACCATGAGTATCTCCCAAACCCAGATCGCTCACACAAATCACTTGGAATTATTTAAATTCCAAATAATGCTCAGGAACAGTGAACTATTGTTCCAAAATTCATGTCAGAATAAAATGGCCCTTGACACTGCTGTACTGCTCTAGCAGCTGGATGTGAGCAGTGGTAGCATCCGTAACCTACTCGACAGTGACGCTTACAGGCTCTTGTTCATACAAACTGCCATGACTCGTGATTCAGTCTTCTGTGCCACCGCGTCTCCCACTAATTCAAAGGACGCAGCATAACTCAGCAGTAAGGCAGGCTGGTAATGATGCAAGTAAAAATAGCAGCGAGCGATGCCTACGCTCCATTTTGAGCACTCTTTGCTTGGTTCTCAGAAGAGGTAGGAGGCTGTGATGAAAAACACCCACTACCAGGCACCATACCTGCATTTTAAAAATGCAGCACCTCACATTCCCCTTGCACCAACAGGATTGTGACCCCTGTGCTGGTGTACGAGGACAAGGGGATCCTCACAGGGACTGAAGTGGAGTTTGTCAGGGATCTGACCTGCAATTCCCAACCCAAAGGTTTGCAAAATCTACTTTATCATGTGGCTCACCATTATGAAAAAAAGAAAAATAGTTCCAGATTAGTTGCTTTTTTTCATGCAACCACGGCACCCAAAGCTTCAAATTTTCGCCGAGCACAAGGATGGCTGGGTTTATTTTGGTTACTAAGTTTACATTATATTTATTGTATCAAAAAGATACTTAATGAAAAGCTTTATATAAAATGTTTGTATGCAAAGGGCTCCACTTAACTATGTCTGAAAAAGTTGCTGACAGAAAGCAGTAAAAGGACATTATAGAGTTTTAAAAGGACAGAACTGTGACCACCAGCACTTTCCAGGAGTTATGAGGATGCACAGCCAAAGCCTTACTCCAATAATCTCTCTGAGATCCAGAAACAGATTATTCCCTCTAACCTATTAGGTAGCCTAGAAAATATTAACTGTGTTGTTGATGTGACTTGTGGAGACACTGGAAGGCCCACCCTCCCATGCCCAGGGAATCCTCAGCACTTCATAAGCATCTGTGCCTGTAGCACCTACTGTAAGGATGGGGGCAGGAAAAAGAAGGTTTTGAGCATTAAGAGGCTCAGATAAACGTGTTCCTAGATAGGCTTTTGCTATCAGTATAGTCTGACAGAACAAACTTTACAAATAAGAGAGAGAAAGGAGGGGGAAAGGCAGCCCATGACCCCTATTCCCTACATCCCTGCAACTACAGGTGTAAGGGTTATAATTTTCAACAGAGTGTGAATAAGTATGATACGAAAAATACCTTTCAGTTTGGCTAAACTTGCTCCATACAAGGACTCACATAAACACTGCCTAACTTCCAGTAGGCATGGCTTGACCGTAAGTATTTTGCTCCTCAGACACTCATGCACGCACCTCTGCCACCTGCTTTTGGGACATTCTGATGTCCGTAGCATCGTCTCTGCTCATAATTCTTACCAGGTGTGTTCCTGGCTGAGGCTGGAGCAGCTCCCAGACACCCACTGCCTTGGCAGATGGGGGATTTGCTTGCTATTTCACCTGCCAGGCTGGCCCAGAGGCATTTCGGAGCACACCGGCTGCTTCAAGCCTCTGCAAAACCCTACTGCAGAAGTGCCTGATGTGCCAGAGGAGACCGTCCTTCGCCGTGCTTGGTTCCCCTGCTGACTAAAAAGGACCTGAAACCCCAGAGGTATATTGGCTTTTTGGTAAATACTTCAACCAGGAGGCAATTCCAGCGCTGGGCTGCCCCAAATTATCTCCCTGGGTCAATATTGCATGGAGGGACACGTATTATCTCCAGTGGTTCTTTAAGGGGGATGCGAAACACACACATCCTCAGTGCCTCAGCTGCTTGTCAAAAGTATCATACCCTCTGTCTCCTCCTTAGCTAGATGAGTAGCAGTCACTTGATTTGCTAGTCTTCACTTAAGAAGCAAAGAAGCTAACATTTATCATGCAAACAAAATTGTACATGCTATTGCCCTGCTTTCCAAAGGTGCCCCTGTACGTACTATGATTAATTCTGCTTCTCTGTAATTTGAAAATTAGAGCTGAGTTGTGGAATTTATCCAAAAGAAAGAAAAAAAAAAAAACCTCTGGGCTCTGCACTGGCGATATTGTATTATTATAAATGAAGCGGGAAAAAAATTTGGTTACATTGAGTTGGTAAGGACAGCAAGGTTTGGCTACAAGTCTTCCAGGCAAAAGAAGGCAAACACTCCTCTAAAATTCTCTAATCTTTCTTTTGCTTCTCTCACTAGAAAAGAAAAGCAAAAGAAAACATAGGAATTCAAAAAGAGCATGTGAAATGAGATACAGAATTGCCTTACATTATAGGGTTGATCACTGGAAAAGAGCTGAAATAACAGTATTTGGAATAAAAATTGGTATTGAAATAGACACTATGGAGTAAACTTTCCCCTTTTTCTAACTACCTCAGAAATAAGATACTTTACAAAACGAGCGTTGTCTTTAAAGGAAAACCAGGGTCCCGCATTGCATTTCTTTGTGACTTCGCTGTAAAAAACCCTCACAGGAGCACCTGGAGAAGCAATCTGACTGTTTTCCAGCAGAGATAACACATGCTAATAGAGCAGAGCTCTCGGTGAAATGCTGAGAGCAGGTTGTATCCCCTGCTTTTATGAAAGATACCTGTCAATCACACAGCTTACTTTCATGTTGCTTTATCCATGGCAGCCAACTAAAAATCATGCAAAATGGATTAGAAGACTAGAGTGGCATGGACCCAGCCTGAGAAGTAAATTTTCAAGTTATTTGGCAAGAAATGGAAGATAGACAAAACTGAAAATGACAACCGGACTTAAGATTTCAAAGTTGTAATTATAAACGAGGAATGTATTTGGAAAATGGAGAAGACTTTGAGGGAATCATCTCCCAGAGGAGGGAGAGAGGAGCGACCTGGTGAGACCACAGGTCTGAGAGGGTTACCTGAAGATGAAGATAAGTGCAGAAGGATGCAAATAACAAATGTCTAAAAGACTCACGAGGCAAAAGGGAATTACTTATTCTCATGTCGTACTGTGAGAAGGACGAAGAGCACGAGCCTTAGCCAGAGGGAGCTGGGAAGACGTAGCTGAAATGCTACAGAGGAGCTTTCCAGCCGTGGGGATAGTGAATTCTGGCATACATAGCCCGGGGAGCAAGAGGGGTCTCCGGCACTGGAAGGCTTTTAGGTTCCCCAGACCTCTGTTGGGGATGGTTTAGGTATAGCTTAGCTTCTCTGGCGCTGGAGGGTGGATTAAAAGGTCTCCCGAGAGCCTATTTCTGTAGCTGCGTGTTCATAATCTTTCCCCGCTACAATAAAATCTTAGTATGCCACCAGAAATAAAAAGGCACAAAAATTTAATTAATTTTAGCCATCTAGGTGCTGGTACTTGGTCATTTAGGATTCCTTGATAGTCAGGTGTGAGACATGGGACCGAGCCAAAATTTATTAGTTTTTCACTGCAGAAGACTCACAGGAACAATTATCAGCAGCAGCCTGCACGGTCCTGGAAATGAGCCTGCTCGGTACTGCTGGGGACACAGCCGTACCCTGCCTCCACCGGGAGTTTAAATCAGTCATTTAACCTCTGTGGTCAAATATAAACTGTGGATAATACTGAAACCTTATTCTTAAACACAGCTGCCCCGATGCATGTCGTGTGGAACGTGAAGCAACTTTCCCATGCTGATGGTGGGGGACTAAGCTCACAGTTCTGGCTCCAAACCAGCCATTTTCTTTTGAAAATGAGAGTTTAGGCTTTAAATCATTTATGTAATTTTCACTATTTTGCATCTTGTAATAAATCACTGGATTTTCTAAGTGAATTGAATAAATCGGCCAAGGCTAAATAAATTTCAGCATTTGCTAAAGATGTCCAAATGGATTGATCTGTATCTGTTTTGAAGCAATGAGTCATCCACACTGTGCTGTTAGCAGTGAATTTTTATCTTGATACAGAAAATCAATCCTATTCTAAAGTAACAGGTTGTTTAATTTGTAACTTGAAGTGAACGCCTCTTTTTTAGGAAAAAAAATATATCTGATTGTACCTATTTTGTACAGAAACTCATTTATGTTTTGAAAAAGGTGTTAGCGAGACCTGCTCTTATGCAGCTTTGTCCATTTTGAAATGCAATCAGAAGCTGGCGTTCACTTTTGGGGAGCTTACCAGAAGCCCTGTTCTTAACCCTTTTTCCCATAAGTTTTTTTTCAGTCACCCCAGGAGAGAAGGAGATGGCCTGGCTGTCTGAACTGCTTCTCCCAGGTAACCTTCTTCTCCCCTATAACTTCAAACTCATTAATCAATGATTCAAGCTACTTTGAGGAGGAAATCAGAAGTGCTGAAGTTTTTTAAAATTTTGTGAAAACTGGCTGGTTAAAGGCAAGAGAGCAGTAATGTCCCTGCTGAAGGGCACGACACGACACCCCGTCTCACTCCTTATCCTCCAGATCAGAGACTTGGTGGGGGTCACTGTGATCGTGACCAACATCATCAAATGCGACCCACTACAGTAATGATAGAGGAAGTGTTTGAAATGCCTACTTTGGCTTTAAGTCTTTTATCATCTTATAAACTAGAAATTAAGGATCTGTTTAGAAACAAGACAGTGTTATATGGAGGAGAGACACAAGTGTCCCATGACGTGTAACGACTCCACACACAGCTCTGATCTAACAAATCTTCTTGTGGCCACGCTGATGAAAGTAAAGTCACCACACAGGAGAGTGGAAGGCCCCTTCTGTTAAATTGGAAACTATAAATCTGTACATTAATGAACACTTTCTTCAGAAATTCATCCAAGCTGAGAAGACTTTCCCAACTTTCCTGTCTTGGAGAAACTGTTCTGGGCATTGCCAGCACATTGCCTTGTGCCATTGCAGTTTTGCTCTGTTTTAATAGCTGATTTGAACTAGGGTTGTTTAGCCTGGAGAAAAGGAGGTTGAAGGGAGACCTTATTGCTCCCTACAACTACCTGAAAGGTTGTACCAAGGTGAATGTTGGTCTCTTCTCCAGATAACAAGCAATAGGATGAGATGAAATGGCCTCAAGTTGTGCCAGGGGAGGTTTAGGTTGGATATTAGGAAAAATTTCTTCACCGAAAGGGTTGTCAAGCATTGGAACAGGCTGCCCAGGGAAGTGGTGGAGTCACCATCCCTGGAGGTATTTAAAAGACGTGTAGATGTGGTGCTTAGGGACACGGTTTAGTGGTGGACTTGGCAGTGCTAGGTTAACAGTTGGACTCCATCATCTTAAGGGTCTTTTCCAACCTAAATGTTTCTATGATTCTATGAATGCTAACGGAGACCCAAGGGCTGATTCTTCTACCACTGGAGAAAAGTAGTCTCACCAAATTTTAGCTGTCAATCAGATTTTGAAATAGGCTTTACTAAGTAAGAAACAGAGGAACTCTCTGATTTTTTTTTACTGTTGAATTTCCTCTTGATGCCAGGAAAGTGAAGCATAGGAATACAAAGATTAGTAAAAAAAAAGCTGGAACTACAAATCTGATAAACAGTCTGATGAAAGCTGGAATAGAAGTGAAAACATTAACATTCTATAAATAATGTTATATATAAATAATGTTAAATAAATAATGTCATAAATTATATAAAGTATTTAAAAAGTAGACACCAATAGGTAGCTTTGGTCATTAAATTATAAATCAGAAATAATGAATTACTGAAATGAAGCTATTATCAGAATTCAAATTTACCAGACTCATGGATGTATAATGCTTTTTTTCCCATGGAATATTAAGAGGAACATCACTAAGCAAGTCAGAACTGTGAGCTGTCTGCAAGCAAAGGCCTATTTACTGTGTCAGGACTTAGAAACCAGAATATCAGTGAAAACCTCCAGAGACAGTTAAAAATAAATGAATAAATAGAACTAATCCATAAGCTTCTGTACAAGTGTGAATCCTGCAGTTTTAAACTAACCCAGGGTCAGTATATGGCTGGTAAAAATCAGTGATTCCCATCACACTGGGTTTTTTAGGGGAAATCTGTGTTGGTTCTTGATGGGGACCCTCAGGCGACTGCAGGGAGTACATACTGGCACAGTCTGGTCCATCACGGGTGATGCTAAAGCACTAGAAAGGGAGGACTAACGACCCCTGAGACGAAGAGGTTGGAGGCGAGCAGGGATGGCGGTGGAATGGCCAGAGGCCCTTTTAAGCATCACAAATCATAGCAGATGGTCGTCCCTGCCTACTGAGAAACGCTGAACCCCCACGGTGGATGCACGTATAGGTTTTTCCCCACGGGGACCTATAAGAAGCTGTGCTTTGTAGTGGTGGCTGGGCAAGCTGGCAGAGAGGGAAGGGTTGGAATTTGCTACAGGCACAAACAATCCAGTCTCTTTTCAAAGGTGAACAGGGTAAGACGCAGCAATGTTTTTAAATTAGGAAGGGAGCTGTAATTCTAGTAAAACAGTGAATAAATCTTGCTGAAATCTTTACCAAATCCAGCTTAAAAACAAACTCAAGCACTCCAGGGTCCCAACATATGGAAATCTGTCCTCGTTCTCCACTTCCCACGCATGACGGTTTCTCATTTCTGTGTAAAATGAGAAATAGAGTATGACTTCATTTCACAAAAGGATGATTTTTTTCCTTAGGATAAACTGAAAGACTTGGTAGGTAAAGACTTAACAACAATCCTTCAAAACCTCGTAGATTTTGTAGCTACTTCATCACCCTCTGAAGAAGTAGCTGACCTCCAAAATCATAATTGCACAATAGACTGGCTTCATGCAAAGCTGGATTAAGTCAGTCTTCCTCAAGCCAGAAGGCACTTCTCTGTGCCACTATTCCCTTTCTCCCGTTCATTTTCTGTCCCCCATTCTGCCATTGTTCACTGAGGTCCACACTGCAAACGGGATCAGGGAAATGAGAAACAGCAACACTTCTGAAGTGTCAACAAACTGCAGTGCCTGGGGATGGAGAAACCAAGAAGGGGAACAAGTGGCCTCAGGCAAAGGCTTTCAGGGTGGGAATTTCTCAGGCTAGCATCACAGCAAAAAGAAATGCATCTAGTAGGAAGCACGATGAGATGGCAGTAAACTCCAGAAGGTCCTTCAAGAGCCACAGAAGTGTGGTGGTCTTCCATGCATGGTCAGCGCAACACAGGGCAACAGACATAGCTGATGGTCTCATTCCATGATTTCCTACAAGTGTGAAGTTCATAGCTCTGTAATAATGTGTGTTCCCTGCAGAAAATTATAACAAATATAAATGTAAGAATGTTTTTTGTGGGGTTTTTTTTTTTTACTTTATTTACAGGGACAAAAACACTTCAAAGCCAGGAAAAAAAGAGTCCAAACTGGGAAATATTTCTGCAGAGAAATTCTAATCCATTTTGATCAACTTCACCAAAAAAAAAGTATACATCAAGAAAGAGATTCCAACTATGCTCTAGTCCCTTCCTTTCATCCTAGAAAAAGAAAATGTATATTAATCATAAATGATGATAAAGAGCATGGAACCTTTAACATGATAACCACTTGCTGCTTCTGCAAGATCTTCTAAAGGAGTGAGGAGTCATCTTATATACTCACATACAAATATCTGCCTATAGTATGGTGCCAATTTAAAATAAATGCAATGTGGAGTATATTAATAATATAAAATGATTATAGAAAGTCATGCAGAATCACTGAAAAAAAAATAGAAGATCCTGTTAAGATTAAATAGAGTTGATCCCTGTGGGAATACAGCACAGATGGAAAGAGAGGTGGTCAGTTAAACTCCTCCAGAGCTGAATCCGGTGAGGGACACAAAGTGAATGGCTTCTTCAAGTATATCAGCAGCAAAAGAAAGAAAGGGCAAACGTCAGCCTGCTGATGAATTGGACAGGAGACCTGGTGACAGAGGATATGAAAAAGCCAAGGTCAATGCCTTCTTCCCTTGGTCTTTACTGGTAAAACCAGCCTTCAGGAATCACAGGTCCCTGAGGCCAGTGGGAAAGTCTGGAGCAAGGAAGACTTACCCTCTTGTGAAGGAGGATCAGGTTAGGAAACATGTAAAGAAACTTATAAACTTTATGTAAGTCCATGGGACTTACTCCATCACGTCTTGCCTGACGTGATGCACCCATGAGTGCTGAGGGCACTGGCCAACTGCAAGACCAGTCTTGACCATCTTCGGAAGGTCATGGCAATTGGGAGAGGTTCCTGAGGACTGGAAGAAAACAAGTATCAGTTCTGTCTTCAAGAAGGGTAAGAAGGAGGATCTAGGGAACTACAGGCAGGTGAGCCGCACCTTGATCCCTGGGAAGGTGATGGAAAAAGCCAAGGTACTTAATGCCACCTTTGCCTTGATCTTTCCCAGTAAAACCAGCCTTTGAGAATCCCTGGGATTGGCTGTGGCTTCATCCTGGAAGGCAAAAGGAAGTATAAAAGACCTGATATTACACAAAGTAAATCGTCACTATAGCATTCACATCTGAGGTATAAATAAATATTTGAAGTAAGGAAATAAAAGGTTGTATAATGGCAGATTTTCAGTGATAACTTGAACAGCATCATATCACGCTGCGTTTTCAAGATAGAGGCCATCCAGCCAGCCCCCTCAAATTGGTTCACACTCATATTTATGTATCTTTTAAAAAATCTAAATATAACATAATGTATAGGAATCTTTGTGCTTCAAGGCATTCAGTGAGCACCATGGGAAAGAAATGCCTGCTCTTTTTCTGAATTTAGTGTTATTAGTCCTGCTGGAAAATGCACATTTTTTTTCTACAACAGTTATTTGCCTTTTGTCTATTTTGTCAAACTCTCCGAATTAACAGCAGATTATCATCATCATCACACCCAGATTTCTTCTAAACACTCGCACAGGCAAGAGAACAACATGCCTCTGACTGATGCAGTAGCAATAATTTTGAGTGGGGCCAGCATGCTGCCTTTGCACAGAGTCTGAGACCCTCCAAAATTTGTGTGGACTGAGATGACCCCCCCGGGCAAGGTCAGCAGGATCTCAGCTGCTTGCTTCCCCACCAGCTTAACCAGTAAGCAGATTATGAGTGCACTTGGAGAGTTTCTGATTGCTTAACCCAATGAGAGCCTTTCCGTATTTTGCACTCCCAGCCCCATGTTGATGTGCAAGACTGCAGAGACCATTGCATTCTTGATAAGACGCCGCTCAGCGCTGAACCATTATCTTCCAGAACAGATGGTTAATAGGGAACAGTCCCACATTATTAGTTTACCAGCCAGCTCATAAATGATGAACGCCACTCTGTCACTTTCTAAATGCATACATGTTTCATCATCATTCATCATAAAGAGGAAAAGCCAAGTTAACTATGTATCTCTCAACAAATATTTCACCTTAACTGCACGTGTATTAAGAAATGCCTGTTGAATGCAAAGATGTTTTTTCAGCAACAAAAAGGATGTTCAAAGCCTCACACAAAATATCTTTTCTTTATTTTTGGATTAGATTATATTTATTTTTTAGAATGGGTGATAGCCCTGATTCTTCCAGTGATTGCCTGCAGTTTTATCTATCTGTTTGTGAGACCAAAAGCTGTAATGGGAATCTCTAAGAGTCTGGCACATCACACCTTGGTCATTTCCAAAGGGTCCTGGCTCTGCCCCCCCTCTCTTGCCCTCCCACGGCACATGTTACGGCAGTGCAGTTCCACCCCTCTTTGCTCTACCCCCCCACACACGTCCTTTGGACATAGACCTGATGGAGAGTCTGATGGGTTATCCAAGGGGTTTCCTCCAGCGTCCTGGTGGGTTTGGGACTTGCTCATCAGCTTCAGCACTGCCTGTAGGTGTCCGTGCTCCTGCCAGCAAACATCCCACCTCCTGCTGTTCGCTGACTGATTTCATGCCTTGTTCTCCATTTTTTTCCCCATTTCTGCTCTCCTTTTCACCACCTTTACCTCCCTTTCTCCACCCGGTCTCCTCCCAAACAAACCAACTTGTTATCCCTATTTTGCTACAACCATTTCCAAATGTGGTGTTTCTGATACCATTACATATGCAATCACAGCATTAAATGGCATTAATGATATGGTTTCCTAGGTACAGCTGCCCTTGCAAGGCTCTGTTCCCCATAAAAGCCCCCAAAGTCCCCTTGAACTATGGAACTACTGGTTTCGGTTTGCTTCCCTTATATGCTTTCTGAGACATGCCATCCTGCTTGTGTCTTGCTTCCTCTATTCATCTCCAGGTAAGCTCAAGCACTGCCTTTTCCCATACACAGAGCACGCGAAGGCTCATCCTGTAACATGTTTTTCTCGCTCTGTTTTTGTGCTCACAGCACATCCTGCTCTCCGTGTGCTGCTCAGTCACAAATCATCACCTTGGACGTGTTCTTCAGACACTATCCCACTTCCCGCACAGGCATCATCTCAACACCATCCCGATCCTCTGCAACCTGGCACCCTACGGCGATGCTTGCCTGGTGTCGGGAGGGATGCCCGGTCTGAGGGCAGCATCGGTCCGGACACGGCGGCAGGGGTAAGGCAAGGGGGGCAGATACAACCTCCCATTGACTGGAGGCTACGCAAAATGTCTCCGGGGCTCAGGTCTGCCTGGATCTGTCACTGCTGGGGGGGGTTTGAGCTGCTTCGAGGGTTGCGCCTGAGCAGAGGCATGCACTGCTGCTTCATTTCAGGGAGCAAACACATTTTCTGGAGAATGCACCTTTGATGACAATTGACCGAGTCTGAATTTGGCTAAAAAGGGGAGTAAAAAACCAAAACATTTTGCCGTGTTACTTGACATCTGATGGGGCCAATGCAATTTTCCTTTGTAAGTATCTGAGAAAGATACTTTCTATTACCAGATATTTTAACCAGAGGTGATAAATCATTTATTGTAGTAATTTTAGTAGGAACACAAGCTTTGGGTGACCTCTCTTGTCCCTGCAGCTGGTCTGTTGCCTTCTCAGCCACTGGCTGCGAATTCAAGACAAGCAATTACGTGAAGCTGAAAAGAGGATGCTATGATCAGGACAGTCAATGAGAGGGTAGAGGAAAATACAGAAGAAACCTGGACTTTCTTTGAAACCAAAGTGCACCGAGAAAAAACAGGCAGTGATGTTTCAGCTCCCAAGCATGGGTGAACAAGACTTTTTATTTCTATTTCCATCATTTATAAAACAATTTATGAAGGGAGTTGGCCGGTGGGAAAGGAGTCACTTTCTCTATTGCTTGATCTTCCTTCCCAACACCTAAATCACATTAAATGCCAGTTGAGTAGAAAAGTTTGAGTGAGCATTGTCCACATAAGTTTGCATTTTTTTCCTATGATCTGGTACCAATAAAGACCTGATTATGTTCTTACCTGATCTCCACTTCACAGGAAATGTTTTTAAAGGTTATCATTGCTCATGTCGGTAATATTTCTGCTAAGCACTGTGCCTCTCCTGCTCCTTCCTGCTGCTGCTGCCGCTGCATCCCCAGTAATCATATCAAAAAGAAAGTCATTCTGTATTGTTTCTAGTTCAGTAGTTTATTGTGGTAACAAGCCGTGGACAACGGTAGTATTTACAGAGGTAGTTAGAAGAAGGAGATTAATTAAAGGTCATTTGGAAAAAAAAATGATCCCATTGCTTTGAAAAATAAAATCAAGACCATGCAGCTGTAACTGCTTTGGAAGGTTTACTTCCACTTTTAAAGCAGATGTCTCTGATGTCATTTAATTATGAATAAACCAGAATAGCTGGATGCTGTGGGAAATCTGCTGTAAAGGGAGATGTCAGCCAAATTGTTTTAGTTCATACAAAGCACTTGTAAACTCTAGAGGGTTACAGCCTCTTTTAGTTAAACTACAGACACTGTAACATATACTGCTTACTGTTCATTAAATGCTGTTTGTTAAAAGCAGCTTCTTAGGGAACATGGACATCGTCCCATTCCCTGACTCTCTTGCCCTTCCCTCAAGAACAATTCGAGGATGCTCTGCTCTTTTTTGGTATGTAAAATCAGGTACAACTGTGTTAGTATTTTATTAGCAATAAGTATATTTTCAGCCAAAAAGAAATCCAGCCCTTTGCAGAGGGAAGCACACTCATAATGTATTTTTAGGGTTGCATATTAGCACTCAGAAGGGGGGGACCTTTGTTGCCCACAGATGATGCCATAGCCTGTGTTTTGCAGTTGCTCATGCATTGCTCATTCCAGTGCTAAGACAGCAGGAGGTAAAAGTCAGTCAGTCACTGCATGGTGAGGATCTGTGATTCCAGGTGCTATGGGGAGATACCTCTGCATTGGGCAAGAGTCGATTTTGCTGCCAAATACCCTTCCTTAGACCACTTTTGGGTTTTTTTAAATATGTTTATTTGAAGAAGATAATGATACATGGGGCCTATTTATAAATCATCTTTGAGATATAGGTACACCAGTTAAAATAAATATTGAATATTTTCTGAACTTACATTTATTGTGATCAATGTAATGTAAACATACAGGTTTGGAGAAAATCTTCTTGAGCACAGGTCAGACTTTCAAAGTTCTTGTAAGACCCAATTTGGCTTCGATTGGCCTTTCATTTTATGCTGAAATAAGTTTTTTCTCTAAAAGATAACCACTGCTAAATAACCTCAAGCAGACTTTTTCTCATTTCCCTCCATCCCCAGAAGCTTGCCTCACAGTGGCTGTACTAAAGTTTGGGGCAATTGTAGTAGAACAAGCAGGAAGAAAATGCGTCCCTGGAAGTCTGGGAGCTGTGACAGCTGGTGCACTGGAGATGGGCATGGGATAAAATACGGAGATTACTTATCTTCTTTTCCACAGAAGACAGGATTTTGGTCCAGGCTTAGATACGCAAATGCCTGCATTCAGGCAGCTGAACTGAGCCTTCCCTAGATGTCCATTTGCAGTAATGGGAACTTTGATACCTTGCTCACTTAAGAACATGCATTTAGATATCTTAAGTGGAGCTAAATCACATCCGCTGTTTGTATGTTTTCTAAACTGGATAAGATAACACAAAGCCAAAGGATGCATTCAGTTGTCGGACTGTAATTAATGTCAACAGAATGGTGACATGTTTGTTCAGTGATAAAGCCAACTGATGAGGTACGGGTGATGAGAAGGTATTTATAGAGTTGCTATGATCTTGATGACATCGTTAATGTTGAAGGGTTGTAACCGATATTTAAACAGTTGAAAATGGTGCTGCTTATGTCTTGTGGCTGCTATGACCATGGTTTGCTTTAACAGAACTTGTACTTTAGGTGGCGTGGGTTGTAAGAAAGCCCATACCTGCTTTCAAAATGTACCTGTAACATCTACTGGCCACTTTTTGACTGTCCAGCCAGGCAAGTGTGCGGGGACACAACTGCCAGCAAGCTTCTGCTTTCTGTGAGTGCCTCTCTGAATCCAGCCATAAGGAGGGCTAACTTTACCCCACAAATTTTGGTGAACTTGTGTCACTGTGTATAATTTCGGTCTGACTGCTCAGAAACACGTCTAGCAGAAGCAACACGTTTTAACAGGGGGCCTGTCTAATCTCAGCCTAATTTGCTGTCTGACAGCAGCACTGAAATTCTCTGAGGGGTTTTTCCCATTTCTGTGTGCCTGTGCAAGGAGAAGCATTTCGCTCCAGCTCTCCCCCAGTAGCGCAGAGCTCCTGTCAGCCTCAGCAAAACAGCTGCTTCCCTGGAGAAACCACTCCCAGGTACGCAGATACCGCTGCAGAGCATCGGCTCTTGTAAAACTGGTTTAAAATTGCATTTTTTATTTAAAAAATATATGCG
The DNA here is from genome assembly GCF_000737465.1 of Haliaeetus leucocephalus. Lineage (NCBI taxonomy): Eukaryota > Metazoa > Chordata > Aves > Accipitriformes > Accipitridae > Haliaeetus > Haliaeetus leucocephalus. The sequence goes on from NW_010972631.1 coordinate 5,203,786, forward strand.
GTAACTATTTTGCTCTGCATATCATTATTAATCTGTATTTCAGCTTTTCTTTAATGTATTTCTAGGCAAAGTAGGGATGAAAATAGGACTTTTTATATAACCCTGATGAAAGCATCTGTCAAGTAATGGGAAAGAAATAAGTACGAGAGACTTGTTAATAAAACAGTAAAAATATCTAGAGACACAGCATTACAACAAGGGAGGCTGACGCTCTAGTTAAACCATCTGCTTTTAAAATTTGTTTCCTTTAGCAATCAGCTTAAGTGCCAGGGCATCCCTGCGTGGCAGTGAGCTGAGCCCCCCGACCCACCTCGACCAGTCTTCCCCTGGGCACACAGGCTCCATCCTCCGCGCTGGCTGTCTCAGGGGGTGCAAAACAGCCCCCAAAGCCGTCGTCCTCATGCAGGAGAACTCCGGAGAAGTGGCTTCTGTGCCAGGGGGTGTGTTGTCTCCAGAGACGGGAGCATTTCTGCCTCCTGTGTACATCTCCTTCACCGGGGTCCATGCTGGAACCATACGTGACAACCCCCTGTTTGGGGGGAGTAGGGAGGAGGAATAAAGTAACCTTTCTCCTTCCAGCCACTGCCAAAATTTCCCTTGGTCTAAGAATAGTGGCTACTGGCTGGTTTGTAAAAAGTGAAACTGCTAAAGACCTGGGGGTTTGGTCCCCAGGGCACAACTGGAAGAACTTTGCAATCTTAAAGCTTTGTGAAGAAGTCAATCCCTGTATCATCCAGCTCTACTGAAACACCATCAGGTGTCCACCGCCCAACCACACATAACACGCTTTCATTGCAGATGAACAGGTTTTCTCCCTTTTTTCCAGTTGTGTTTGTCTACTGTTCCTGGCACGGTGTGCAGGGGGAGCAGAAGGGCTATTTCCAACACCACAGGCATGAGGACCATGCTCACTGATGATGTCTCTCTACCAGAGACCCTTCATCAATCCAATAAAACAAAATAAAATAAAATAAGCCCCTGGAAATGTCAGCCACTGCAAAAGCAAATGGCTAGGAGTCTTCCTGGCTGCAAAGTAGGCAGCAATGGGGGTGGTTGACGGGAGCCAGCCAGGCTGCGGAGCTGCTGGAAGCAGTGGCACGGGTTATGCCTACCATATTACCTGCCCTCGCTGACCTCAGCCCTGTAAATCCAGCGGTCGAAGCTGAACGCATGGGCAAAGCTAATTAAATGCAGCGCTCAATTAAAATCCCTCTAAAAATTTTTTTATTAGCTTTGCGCAAAAGGGTTTCCTCATCCTTTTACAATTCTGCTCATGCTCTTTTTATGAGGACAACCTGTTCAGGAATGCTGGAAAACCAAGGTGTGGGGTAATCCTCTGATTCTGGGAAACTGTGCCATTAAGTGCTAATTTGGCATGAGCTAAGCAGGGCGAAGAGCTGCTGTGCACATGCTCAGCCACCCTGCGAGGAAGAAGCGGCTCCTTGGCTTGAAGTGATTACCGATCACCTCCTGGGGCAAAAGAAACCAGCCCAGCCCAAAGAGCTGCAAACAGTTAAAAATAATCCCACTGAAGCTTTCTGGAAATGGTATGAAGCACTGTTTCGGCCTCCTCAGTTGTTTCCTACATCTGCAAAAGCTTGGTGCTGGCGTAAAGTTGGAGAGAAGGTGCCTGTCTATTGTAACTTCCATCTTCCTCCCCTAGCTGTGCCAGGAAGAGGAGCCTACTGCGAAAATCTGTCTCTCAAATTAAAACTAATTTCCCAGGAGCCTCCCTACTTATTTTCTTTGCTTTAAAAAGCTGTCTTACCTTGCATTAACAGGGGTTTGAACAACACTCTCTCACAAATGGATGACAACAGGCTCTTGTAACGCTCCCGGCCGCTCTTCCAACCGGGAGGGACCCAACCCAGCCTCCAGCCCCAGCACAGCGGGGCAGCAGGTCTTGCACCATGCAGCATCCCGCAGCATCCCGCAGCATCCCGCAGCCTCCTGCCAACGCCACGCTGGGCGCAGGGTGCCAGGAATTTGCCCACGGACCCCGGCATTGGAGCCGTGGGGGCTCTTCCAAAGCCCGACTTCCCTTTGATCCCTGGTTGAGTAAAGCCCGTGGGCTTCACGGTCATGGCAGGTGATGGCAGCTGCCTGCACGTTCCCCATTAGGCGACATCCATCGCCGTGAGTTGGTTTGGTCAGTCTCAGATTTTGTGGTTTGCTGGGAAGAGGAAGGCGAGAAGGGTCCCGCAGAAGATAGCACTTCTGGTGGCTCACCAACAACAAAAAACCCCACAATGTCAGTGTGCGGACTGGGTAAAATGCTTAAAGACAGCCCAAGCACCAGTTTGGAAAGCCAGCGAGTTTCAGCTGCGAGGGCTGCTGTGCCCATGAGCCGTGCCAGGGCAAAGGAAGACTCCTCACGCCGCAGGTTTGGTTACCTTATAATGCTTCAACACACACACCGTGCTGTCCTCTAGATGTCAGTGACAGACAACACATCCCCACTCCCACCCACACCCCGTCATGGCTGGGCCAGACTCTTCCCCCATTCCCCTTCCCTGGCTTCATTCTCTCGGCCGTACCAAACTGACCCTTCGTGGCAGCACCAAAGGAGACAGTCCTCCGAACCAAGCTGAGATGCAAATCCGTGACCTAATTTTTTGAAAATGCCAGGCTCCAATTTTCCTGCGGTTACAAGTCTTTTGTAATATGATTTCTTGCTGTGCATTGGTAGGACCAGGCCACCCAGGTCACCAAGCTACCACGGGGGTGATTTCCCAAAGCCGGTATTCTCTCCTCAGGGGTGAGGGGAGGAGGATTGCTGCATCACCCCATCAGGACGGGGAACGCCGTACCAGCATGTGCTGATGGTGTTACAGGAGGACCTTCAACAACGGATAGATACGGAGGTGCCGGAGAAACAAAAGACTATTCAACAACTTGCTATGCTAATTTATATGAGGGTGAACTTATTATTAATAGAGCTGCTGGTAAAAGAATTTTCCATCAAACCCTTTCTCAGTGAAAAATAAGGTGGGTGAAAGTGCACAAAAAATGGTCAACGTACCTACTCTCTTCAGGGCTTCTATCTTTTAAAGAGAATGTGAAAAATAATTAATTTATTTATTGTGTGGCCTTGTTTTCCATCATTTTATTCTACAAGGGAAGTGGAAAACATTTTTCTAAACATCTCTAACGTGAAGATCTTCAGTTAGCACAATGTGAAAACCATATTCACTACAGAGCCTCATTCTCTAACGTCACTCTCTTCTCATCCCCTCCTCTTTTTATTCCTGCAGGATGTCAAAAAGGTCTTCAGGAAGGTGCAATCATCATTTAGTCTGCCTTTATTGATCCCCTACAGTGTTAAGTCTCTGTAAGAGGATCGTTTATAAGGACTGTTGTTTCTGATCGGTTGAAGACATTGCTAAGAAACAGGTATTGGGATGCATGGTTAGGTGGGATAGAGGAAGCTAAGAAAACCTGAAATGTATTTCTAGTTTCAACCGTGACCATCCCTGAAGACAGATTAATTTAAACTTTTGGTCATACATAACCCTGAGAGGATGCCGAGCAGGTCTTAATGGTAAGGAAGATCCTGTAAAGTTACGGTGATCAAAACTCTCCCCAGTCTTCAGCTGGGAAAAACTGCTGAAGTAGTCACCATTTCAGGTTTTATTCTCAGTGGGTTTAGGACATATGCAACACTGGTTTTTCTTATTATTATTAACCATAAGAGCATCCGTCCCATTGGGGTTTGGAGAGCACAAACTCCATAGCACCCCTTGGGGCAGTGATGCATCTGCTCCGTGGGCTTTTGGCTAACACAGTGAGAGGTGTTTTCTGATGGGTGGTGCTTTGTAATGGCAATTTATTATCCTGGAAAGGAGATAATCAAGATGTTTGTTACATTTCCCCTTATCAAATATCCCAAAATACCTCATGCATCTTCATAACCTCTCAGCTGGTGATGCAAGGCAAGGAGACTGATGTGAAGTTGGGGCGGGTGGCAAAGGGAAGAGCCACCGGCACGGAGGTTGGGTTTGAAGACACGACAAAGCATAAAGCGAGGAGAGAAGACTGGAAAATATACTGATAAATGTGCTGGAAGCCCAGCTAGGACGGTATGACAAGGGGGAAGGACTCAGCTGTGGGACCCTACTGAGGGATGCGTGCAGGGAGCAGGCTGGAGCAAACACCACAAGAGTGATTTTGGGGGCAAACACGGTGATTTTGGCTTGACACGCAGGGAAGTCAGGCAGCAGGACTGCGCCGGGAGGTGAAGGGGAGGCAGCGGCAAGAGCCGGCAGAGGAGAAGGAATGGGGAGAGCCTGAGCCCCGTGCAGCAGCAGCAGGCAGCATTTGGCTGCTGAAAGGCAGGAGACAGATTGTGTATGTGCTCGGGGAAAAGCGGCCTTTGCCCTTATCCCACGCACCGCAGCACACACAAATAAAGCCACGACCACAACAGGTCTCAGGCCCCTCACGTACAGGTTCTTATGCCGGGGTAACTGCTGTCTGCCATGGAGAGTCATGGTCCTTGTTCGAATTAGCGGGGAATTTGGACCTACCTTTGCCAACTTTTTTTTATATATATTAAACTGAAATAAGTTTTTAAAAGATGGCTGGCTACTCATGGTCTTTCCAAGATCTGTATTTCATTCCTGCGGCTGGTGTAAGTTCAAGGAGCATATCCCAGGCTATTGATTTTTCTGACACCTTTGAATTAATCAAAGGTTAAAGTCTGTCAAGAGAATGTTTAATTCATGTATTTAGGAAACACAGTTCTTTCATCTGCCCACACAGTATGCCCAGGAAATATGCTAAATTGGAGCAATAGCTCAGTCAGGGCTAAAATGAGAAACTGCTAAATGGCAAGACTGCTGCCAAGATCCTGAAGGCATCGGGATCATCTCTGTCTTCGTTACACCTCTAAATTACAAGTTCTGCTAGCTGAAGTAATTAAAGAGCTCATTCTGATCTTGCTTCATGGAGTTACTCCATGCTATTGTATAGGGGAGACCTCCTCATCCCAGGGATCTCAGTTGTCCCAGACTCTGCGCCGGCTCAGCTGCTTCTTCCACCTGACAAAAGCATAGCTAAGGCAGTAAAGAAAACCCCTACATAAGTACATAAGACAGGTAATTCCTGTGTGGGAGACTTTTTTAAATGAAAGGACAACAAGGATGATGGAGATAAGCTGGTCATAATTAAACTTCAGCTGGGATTTGGAAGAAGGTTTATTTTTTGGTGCAAGAGAAGCAGGATCTTGAGACAATTTTCCAACCGGCATAGCGGAGCCAAAAAAAAACCACAGGAAAAAATATCAACCCAGACCCAGTTTGGTGCTTTTAGCTGGAGTTGGGTAGTTTTATGAGACAGCCTCTGTGACGACAGAAAGGACAGAGGATTTGGGTCTGTAACCTGAGAGATCTCCTCTAGGTTGACTATTTAATGCAGACCATGAATTCTGTTGCACTGAAATGCCGTCACCTCTGTAGGTTTCTGTAGGTGTAAGCGGGTTTGATGGATACCCACACTTTGCTCAGAGCGAGAGTGCTCCAAGGGACATGAAATGGCCACTTAGGGCTTAAGTATCACAGCCCGGCTGGAGCAGTACTGATGCTACAGCAATTTACCTTAATGACTCAAGAGCGTATTTCACAGCAACGCTGTACAGCTGTCCTGACCTAAAAGCCCTCTCACGGCTCAAACTCAAATTTATGCCACTCACAAAAGACATCTAAAAGAAAAAAGCATATCCAACAAAACCAGGAGGAGAAACAGGAGAATTTAAAGCTATGAAAACCCAGAGAAGAAAATGTGTTGAAGGAAAATTACACCAGCGGTGCCAACAATTACAAAAGTCTCGGAGTAGGAAGACCATTAGGTCGGCGGTCGGAGGTGAAAGTCCTTATCAGCCGTTTCGGGGTGCAGCTCGGCAGGACGGCGGTGGGTCGTGGTGCCGGCCAGGGGCAGCGCTCAGGGGGCTACAGCCAGCTCAGCAAGTAGCTTTCCTGTCTTTTGGAGATGACATATGGCCATGTCACCGCTGCAGACAGGCGACGTCACCAAAGGGCTCTGCAAGGGCCGTTCAGAGACGGTCATTAGGCAATGGGTAGAAGAGGACAATATGGGTATGTTGGCAAAGGAAGCTGAAGCAGAAAGGACTGGACTCCTGTCCAGATACAGCTTTAATTAGACAATGTATAATTAAATGATAAAAGTTATGCATTTGAACACGTTAGCATGCTGCTCGTGTCACGCTTAAGAGTGATTCAGCTTTCTTAGTTCTCACATAGGAAAGGCTGGTCAGAACATCACCCATCTCTGCCTCTTCACACCTACATTCTTCCCTCCTCCCCCCATTAAGGATATAAAACCATGAAATTAAGAGAAGCTAAGTAAAAAGAAGACGGGAAGAGCTGTTAGTGCTGTTTCAAACCTGGCTGCAGGCTCCACAGGACGGATTTTTCATAAGGAGGGAGCAGGACAGACCACTGTTTACCTGCTGCCAGACCGGGAGCCCCGGGGCGGCTGCACCCACAGCATCTGCAGCACCCTGCGTGCCGTCCTTGCAGCATTGCCCTGCGGAAGAGAATTGGCAGGGAAGAGAGAAAATTGGCTGAAGTTATCCTGGAAATGCATGCAAACGCATCAAATCTGATAACTACCCTTTTCCTACCGGGAAGGTGCGAGCTGGAAGTATTTAATGAAGAGGAGGGACGGGCTAGCAGTGGCTGGAGAAGCGAGCTGGGACAGACCCGAGCTGTTATCTTCAGCAAATCTCAGCCGCTACAGCCCTGTGTTCTTGCCCAGGGACACCCGATCGCCCTCTGTGGGTTTCTCTCCCTGCCAGCGCCAATCTGCTTCTCACTCCTTCGGTCACACATCGGTGAAACGAATCCCTCGCACGTCGGTGCAGCTGGCAGTGGCCCGGTGCCTTTGGGAGGCTGAGGGAAAAGCAGTCACGGATTTTGTTTGGCAGCCGGGGCTGGGAGTCCTGCTACGCTCTCAGCTCTGGCACTTCACAGTGAGGTGTTTGCAAAATCTTGCTGAGCCTCGAAGCGCCTCGCCCAAAGAAACGAGGCAAAAAACCAAGCTACTGATTTTTTTTCTTTTGGTTCCCAGCAGAATAACTCACCCTGCTGAGTTTATTTATGGAAGGTGCTGTAATGCAGAGACCTGTAGGCTCAGCTTTTGTTTTACACATCTTGATGTTCATCGATTTCAGTGGAATTGCTCATCTCCAAAGAGGTGCAAAGAAAAGGTAAGTGCAGTTTGGTGGGCGGCACAGTTAAGGGAGATAGCACCTGGACCTGGAAGAGGCGTATAATCTTCGGGACTTGAGAGGCGCCGAACCAGCGTGCTGTTTATTCCCGTTATGTGAAAAATACCTTCTCTCTCAAGCAGCAGGGAGCAGGAAGCATTCCGAGGCGCATGCAGGGCTGCTGCATGATGTCAGGTCTCTTCTGAGGACGGCAGTAGCTCCAGGTAAGGGCTCTTTCCCTTAGAGGGGGACCCCATTAGGGCCATCCTGGGGTGCGGGGAGAGGGATGGGGTGTTCAGGGTCTGCCTGCTTCCCCAGACATGAAGGAAGGATGTTCTCCTACTGTGCCTACCGGCGTTGGCTTTCCACCTGAGCTCCTCTAGAGGGGACAGGTGGCATTATTTTTAAGACATGAATCATTTGACTTCTGAATATCGCCTGGAATGAAATGAGTCATGGCCAGAAGCGTGTGCTTTCCCTGGAGAGTGAGGTTCCTCTCCCGAATGTAGATGTACCTACTGTGGACAGCTAAACTGGATGGGGCAACCGAGCAGCTAGAGATTGGCACACATTTCTCAAGGACTCTGCTTCTGAACCCCCTTTTTCCATGTCAGAATCTAACAATTTCTTTCTTGCTTTCTAAACACAATTTTTCAAGGCTGCAGCTGACCTTTTTTTTAGGGTGCTAGTTCCTTAATCTTGTCATTTTCTAATGTTTCCCAAATTCATCAGGGAATCACGTGCAATGGTCACCTTTAAAGTGACCCAGGTGTGGAGGACTTGCATGCAGAACCACACTTGCCTGTGTCGCACCATGCAGCCTGAGGGAGGTTACTTCAGATGAGAGCATGACGGCACCTCCAGCGACAGCTCAGTTGAAGTTTACGGAATGAACAAGGGATGTCCTTCTGGCACCTAAAAAGCAAATGAGCCAGTCCAGGAGAACCTTCTCACAGGCCAGACCAGCTGCATTCCGGGGTAGGAATGAGGAGATGCAGACAGACTGACACATGCACACATGCGTGCAAACACAGCGATGACTTTCAAGCACTTTTGCCCACTGATGTTCCCCCGGCACAGGGAGCCCACGCAGAGCCGGGATGCAGGGGAGGATGACAGCTAGTGGCAAAGCATCCCGCACCGTGCAACCTCTGCCCGCTGACTGCCCTCCCTGTATTCTCTGGCAGCCATGTAGGAGGAACAGCTGTGCCACGGGTTTACAGACGGAGCGCAGGCAGTGATGCTACACGAGCAAACTGATACGGAACATCTCTTCATCTTCCACTCTGGAAATCAAGAAGTTTCCGCCCACCCCTGCAGCAAAATCTGGCTGCTTCTACCCACCGTGACACAACAGCTGAGCTGCTACAGCTCCGCTCACTTCGGAGAGGTGCTACTGATCCTACACCAGCTGAGGATCTCATTTCAGGCATTTCAGGCTTGCCTTCCCCACCCGTATCTCTTTTACCCATCCTGTCTTAGAGCAGGTGGCACAGAACCTTGCTCCAGGGTACAGAACTGTCCTGGTTTCAGCTGGGACAGAGTTAATTTTCTTCCTAATAGCTGGTACAGTGCTATGTTTTGGGTTCAGCATGAGAAGAATGTTGATAATACACTGATGTTTTCAGTTGTTGCTAAGTAATGTTTAGACTAAAGTCAAGGATTTTTCAGCTTCTGATGCCCAGCCAGCAAGAAGGCTGGAGGGGCACAAGGAGTTGGGAGGGGACACAGCCAGGACAGCTGACCCCAACTGGCCAAAGGGGTATTCCATACCATGTGACGTCACACCCAGTATATAAACTGGGGGGAGTTGGCCTTGAGGGGGTGGATCGCTGCTCGGGAACTAACTGGGCATCGGTCAGCAAGTGGTGAGCAATTGCATTGTGCATCACTTGTTTTGTATATTCCAATTCTTTTGTTATTATTATTGTCATTTTATTATTATTATCATTATTATTTTATTCCTTTCTGTCCTATTAAACTCTTCATCTCAACCCACGAGTTTTACTTTTTTTCCTGATTGTCTCCCCCATCCCACTGCGAGGCAGGGCGGGGGAGTGAGTGAGCGGCTGCGTGGTGCTTAGTTGCTGCCTGGGGTTACACCACAACAAGAAGCAGCCACAAACGGGTAGAGTTTTCATAGCAGTGTCCACACTGGAGACAATGGGCAAGTTTCAGAAAGGAACAGTAAGCTATTAAAAATTATATACTAGACTGAGAATCAAGGGAAGACTGCAATGTTGCAAACCTGTACCTTTGGTCAGTCACTTAACTGTGTAAAACGTATTTAAATACAGATTGGCAAAGTGGATAAGCAAAACAGGAACTCGCATTCCTTTCAGTCAAGAAAAAGGAGCACTCCTGAAGATTTTAGCCCTAGGAGCAAAACTTCAGGACAGGAAAACTTCCTGGCCTCACTGCCCAAGCTACCCCAGAGGATGCATCCTTTGTTTCCACAGTATTTATCAACCAACTCAAGCGCAAAACCAGAAGGCAATAAATCATCCCCCTTTTTTTTTTCTTTACTACTATTTACCTGGGGAGGACCTAGACCCTAACCCAGCAGGTATTCTGCAGATTGCAATTCCCACTGAGCCACCAGGGATCAAAGCCACTTAGCATCTTACAGCATCAGGCTCGCCCATCCAGGCGAAGAGCTCTGCAGTGCTTTCATCTGCCAAAGCACCAGGCTGTCACCAGAGGGAGCTGCAGCAAGAATAAAGACTCGGATTTCTTCACTGTTTCCTTTGGCATATACCACACATTCCAAACGTCTTTTTTGAATTACATTTTTTATTAGACGAACACGGTTTTAATATATAACGTGTACACAGCCTAGGATGCAACGTGCTCCGTCCCCCCGCGAGTTACGAGACACTGACGCCGTGACGGTGAACACCAGCTCTGTGCTTGCGACCTCATAGGGATGTCACAAGTGGCCAGGAGTGGAAGCTTTGCACGCAGGTAGGTCTACGCAGGACAGGACGAAGCACATGAGGAAGGGATAAATAGGATGAAGGGAGTAAGCCGGATCTGCCCTGGCTGAAGGACTGCTCTCAAGAAGCTGTTCTCCGTTTCCCCTCCCAAATTCCTTAGGGAGCAAGAGAGTGAAGGACAGGCTGGAGTCCCGTGGAGAGCGGCGCTGCGTGGCTTCACACGCGGCACGGCCGGCCAAGGGCTGCCGCCAGCAAGCTGTGGGCCATTCTGCACCAAGTCTTCCACTCCCGCTCTCTGTGCCAGGCGAATACGTGGGGATCCCTCCTCCTCCCACCACTCGCACCAAGATCTAGTGAAATCAGTGGACAAGTCACTGAAGACTAAGGGGATTTGGCACTTTCCTGGTGATGACCCCACTCTTCCACTCCTGTGTTGTGCCACAAGGCACTGCCTAAAATCTCAGGGTCCTACTTCTGAATCGTGGTATTCCCAGAACTGGACTCCCTAAATCAATGGCCTGATGGGGGGACAGGGCAGGGAGGGACAACCAAGAAATCCACTGAGAGCTTGGTAGCTCCTCTTCACTTCAGTGATAGCACTTGGGCTGCTCAACACTTGGAATCAGATAGTTATTTTAAAGTGCAAACATGGATTTAGGGGCTTTACTTCCCTTGGAAGAATTGATTCTAGACAGTCAACAAAAAGGAAAAGAAAAAAAAGAGAAAGCCACACTAAGAAAAATCAAGAGTTCAAAAGACTCTTCAAAAACTGTTTCATCCTTACAAACCATGTGTCTTTTGACTCAGGCCTCAAAATCCATTTACTGCATTATTAAAAAAGTAGCAATATAGAAACTACCCCTTTCTCAGTTCAAAGTTTAAGTGCATCTAGGAAGACCCTACAGAAACAGACCTCTTTCTGGCAAGGCACTATCCAGTAGTGTGTGGCACAAACAAAACCACCTCTATCAAAGCCACTGATACAGTGAATGTGCATGTGCACGTCAGCCCACACAGCAACTTTAGCTAGGTACAAAGATTTACAGTTTAATTCACACTGCTCTCCCTTTTAAAAAGTGGGGTAGTTACAAGTATTAGCTAAAAATTGGGATCATTTGGTTCTCAAGCATACCTTTATATGCAAGCATTTTAAACAGAATTAAGAATTTGTTATTTCTTTCAATAAATGGCTCTATCTTCCACAGACCTTTTCAGTTACCTGATAGTTACATTTCACTATTACAAAACTGGTTTAAAAAATTCCGGATCATCCTGTGTAACAAACTAGAACTCTACTTGCTTTCATTACAAAAATAAGGCTGTCGACAACAGACCAAATTCACATTCAAGCAAAATATATACTTTTTTTTTTTTTAACTAGCCAGTTATAATTCAAAAGCACGTATTCTAAGGGACTTACAGTGCCAATCCATGCAAGCAAGCAGGATATCTTTGGAGCTAGTGTTGTCCTCCACACAACTGATTATGCCCACATGTGTGCTCTGAAATAAGCTAGGTTTACCTAACAGCTCTAACAGGACTAGCTCTCCACTGAACGGGAGACTTCTATTCTACAATTATCAAAATTCAAGAGGAGTTTTGTGAAACTAATTTCATCCCTGGAGAAATCAGTGTGGTTTTGCCTTTCACATCAGTAAGCTTGGGATTTCACCCAGGATTACTCATGTGTATAAACTTACACACTTAGGTAAGTTTTTTGAAGCTGGAACTTCAGGCAGTTCTCAAAGTTTACAACATATCAAGTACATGATAAATCCAGGATGGCTTCTCTGTAATCATCGACTGTGTAATTATGTAAATTTATATCTGTATTCATTTGCAAAGTTAAATATTTTTCTTTAATTTTTTTTTAGGAATAGTTATATTGAACTTGGTGAAGTTAACAATGTACAGCTCCACCTTATGTCACATCCCCTTCCTATAGTGAGGTTCAAGTCTCATGGAAATACGGGATTGGAGACAAGAATGTCACAATAACTTACCACAGACTGCATAATTTTTAAAAATGCACATACATATATGTACATGCATGTTATCAACTCCCATTCAGGATTCCTCTAGAGAAGGTGCTGTAGCTAAGATTTTGATGATTAAATACAACCATGGACTTGAAATCTGTGTGTGCTCTTGCTCCATCTAGCCCTTTAACTTGAGCTGAGGAGGCACCAAAGGATCCAAAGAGAAACTGATTTATGGATGGAGTCCTTTAACATCTCCTTTACTAAAGCTTTCTTGCCTTTGTACTAGAGGGAAAAGCCATACAGCTGTAAGCAGTTTGTAGCTGAAACAACATGAACAGGAAGGTTACCTGTTCTTTACTCCAGCAACTGGTAGTCATGAATATTGTTCATGTCATACCTCTGTAGTCGTGAGTAAGCCATCGTCCAAAATCTGAGAGGCTACAGTTCCCCTATCGTTCAGCATCTTCAGCAGGGACTTGGATAATGACCTCATGTGCACCCTCAGCAAATCTGTGAACAACACCTGAACATGCTTCAGTGGTTGGTAACAGCTGGCAGAGCTTCAGTCCAGTGGCATCTCAATAACCTTGAGAACTGGGCTAGCAGAAACCTCATGAAGTTTGATAAGGACAAGTTCTGTCCTTGGGGGTGGCAAAGCATCTGTGTGGGCTGGGAACCGACTGACAAGAGTAATACCCCTGCTGAAGGGACCTGGGGATTTTAGTGAATGCCAGGTTGATCATAAGCCTGCAATGTACTCACTGTAAATAGGGGAAAGCATGCAGTGCCCTACTTCAGGAAAAATGTGGCCTGCAGGCGGAGTAAAGTTCTTATCTCCTCTGCTCAGCACCAGTGAGGCCACATCCAAAATATTGTTTTGGGACCTTCTCCCAGTTCCAGAGGAATGTGAACAAACTGGGAAGAGTTGCCCTCCACCAAAGCAAAGCAGCCAGGGGCCTAAAGCACACAGCCTGTGAAGAGTCTGGTAAGAAGGTGGCTAAGAGGTGATCTAATGGTAGCCTACAACTATCTTGAGGGCAGTTACAAAAAGGATGGTGCCAATCTCTTCCTGTCAGCGCCAGAAAACATAGCAAAGGCAGCAGCCACAAATTACAGCCTAGGAGTTGAGGCTGGACATTAAAAGTTTTCACTAGGAGAGTACTGCAGGACTGGCACAGGTTACCTAGAGGGTTATGAGATCTTCATCTTTGGATATTTTTAACACTCTGCTAGACAAACCCATATCTGATCCAAGCTAGTGTTGCTGTTAGCCCTGATTTTGACAGTGCTGGACCAGATGACCTCCAGTTGTCCATTCCAACTAACATGTCTCGGATACTGATTTTAACAGAACATGTGATTTGTTGCACAGTGTTGCCTTCTGACACTTTCTACAAGTTTGGCTTCCTTCAAGCCACACAGTCTAAGTGATGCTGTGATTGCAAAGAAGCTTTCCCACATAACGGTTGTCTTTCATTTACCCAAAGACATAAGGACATTTCTTGGAATGGCACTACCCTGTCATTATGAAATCACTTGAGTAAAAGCTACATTACAGCATAGCTGTTATTTTCCTAGCCAGACTTGATTCAAAATGCATAATGCAATTTGACGTCTGTCTAGAATGCATTTTGTCATGGTTATTGGCAAGTCACAGGCCTAAGTTCTGCTACGTGCATCAATGCAGTCCCACTGGAACAATCTCCACTTCCTTTACTTGGCTCCTGTTCCTCAGCTGAGCTGACCCTTGTGGCCTCATCCAGCAAAGCACACACTCAGCTTTCTCACTGTCTTTGAGGCACCTCCACATTTCCACACCGGGGGATATAACCAGGACAACAGCTGGGAGAGTTAGGTGTGCTCTTGGACCACGGCAGAGTGTTTAACCATCCATGTGACTGAGCCCTGGTTCTCAACATATCCCCCTGACTCTCAAGTGGCTAATGGTGGAGCTTGAAGGTGGGTGTTACTAAAGTTAAACTCAAGGTTTTGGCAAAAATTCATTTTAAGACAGTCTAACTATAGAGCTCCAACTTTGGGTGTTGAGTCTTTCTCAGTTAAGAGATAACTTAATATTATCATTAGCTATGAGACCTCTTCTTCTGAACTACCCAGTATTTTCCATCAAGTGTTTTCCTGCACATTTCACCTGCATTTGGAACAGGAACCATGCCAAAATATTTTACTTTGGCACCTCCTCCATGATAACAACTGTTTTTAAACAGTCAGTTGCAATGTGCATCATTAGACAAATCAGGTTTTCACGAACAAGTTTAGCAGCCCATGTCTCTTACAATAAACATGATCTAGCATAAACATCACAATAAATACGTGTAGAGCAGAAATACGGCAGTTATCAGCTTAGACTGAGATCTTAAGATTGACAATTTTTACCTTCTGGATCATAGCCAGCACAAACATTCTAATAACCACCAGCACTCCAACTATCATGATGAGCTAACTTCAACTACAGTAGTTGAAAGAATTAAAAAGATAAGGAATCTGACTACATAAGTATATCCATGAACGATAGAAGCTCTACACCTCCACTCCTTATTCTCAAACATACTTGTCTGTTAGAGTATCAGTGCCAGTTGCAAAAACAATCCAAAGACAAAAGTGAAACATTAACAATGAGTATTTTTAAAAGGAAGATGAGTAGCCTGGCCTTAATCCTGGTTCATATATGTGTTATTAACTCCACATTATTGAGGAGCACCATCTCATGGCAAGCAGACTACTACTACTGATGCATGTTTGCTCTATCACAGTGATCCATTAGGGAAGCTGTTGTGTGCTGAAGAACAGGGTCATTCATCCAGGAGATGTGCTTGTCCATACTTCAGATAGGCTTTCTAGGGTTCTGACTCCTATTTAGAAGAAAACAGAAAAAAAGAAGATTATTAATACTATGAATACTTTCTCATCTCCTGTGTCAGTGATCTTCACACATAAGGTGCCCCTAACCCTGCTTCACACAGCAGCTGAGGATGCATCACTCTGAAGTACTACCAGAATGAAGCAGTGATCTGGCCAAGTTTATAGAGACACTCCTCCAGGCCCACAACAGGTTATTTCCCAGGAACAGAGCTGCATAGAAACTGCTATTTCTGATTGCAGTAGGACATCATCTTTTTCCTAGGACTAGTTCTTCAAGCTACAAAGCAAGGCAACCTGCCAAAATAACCTGTTTTTGCGGTTCCCTGCTGAGGTTCCCTCTCACTCCTGTCCCTCATGGGGGGTCCAGAAACAAATGAATTTCTGGAAGAAGAGGAACTCTACAGATACCCAAGAGCTAGCATCCAGGCCTGAAACAGTACTACTACCAAACACAGCTATATCTACAGTAGTAAAGGGAAGAAAAATCCTCCCCTATGTGTCTGACCTACTGCAGTCTCTTTGAACAAGTGTCCAGGCTTCCATATGGCAATAAAATCTCCTTTATTATACTGCCCTCAACAGAAAGATGTTATCTGGCTTTGTGTTCTGACCCGTATATATGTATTTGTTAAAACTGAATTCTTACCCAAAAAGTTGATAGAACTCCTGACTGCTTTAGCATTTCAGCATTTTAAAAAAAAAAAACAAACTAATGCCTAATGAATAAATGCTGTCCTGGTTGAGCCATTATGCCAGGCCAGCTCAGTAAGATGAAGTTTTGGTGACATAAGCTGCAGTGATTAAGATTCTAGTTCTGTCTTTGGTTATAATTAAGTCAGTTGCTTTCAATTTAGATTGATAATGTGAAGGAGAACATATTCTTTAAACTTAATTTATCTGCTGTTTCAAATTAACTCCCTTGTTTATGCTTGTTTTCATTTAAAATGCTTTGCTTCTCATTGCAAACGTTTCAATTACCTCATTAGCATTAAGTTGATATGGACAAGGTATGGATCAGGGCAGTGGTGCATCTGAACACATAGAGTTCTTTTGGTTCAAAGAAAATTCAATCTCAATATTTCAAGAATTCCATGAAAATTCTGCAATACTACACTGACCTTTGAGGCCAAAGTAGGTTTCAATCCAAGAAAGGAGAAGACAGTGTTGCTCTCCTTTGATTCAAAAAAGCCATCATAATCCTAGAAAGAAAAAAAAAAAAGAGTCAACATTTGTATTCATGTTTTCCTGATTCATCTTACCACACCATGTATTAGACTAAAGGGTGATACATAACAATGCTCAGGAAAACACCGATACTTACCCACACACTCCTATGCAAACCTAAAAGCTATTCTAAACTGCAATGGTATCACTGACTACAATGGCAAAGAAAAACACATAAATTCTCTAACTACAACACCTTTCACTACTTTATTTGACAGGAAAATATAAACATGGACTTGCATTAAAAGGAAATCTATTGTGGGTATATTTTAAAGGTATTTAAGTGCCTAACAATGCAAGTTAAGTTCCTGACCGGGTTTCCAATTTGCATTTTAGCTAACAAAATACTTCCTAAGATGGAAACATCCAAGAAGTAGTCCTAAGGCAGCTGAACTCTTTATTTCTTCTGTGGTGGAACAGAGACTTCATCATCATTGTATCCTTCGAAATCAGCAATCATATCTCAGCCCTGGACAGCCAACCACACAGATAAATATAAAATGTTACCATAAAGAAACTTCTTGTATAGAAGGACAAAAAACAAGCTTCATTATCATGATTAAGTCCCTTTTAGGTTTCAGCTGCTTATGATCAGGTTCTGATCTTGAAGTGTTACTACTACTTTTACTGATTTGTTTATTGCATTGGATACCTGCTACTCTCCTATCATCAGATGAGCTGACAATATTCAGTTCTCAAGGGAAAAAGAGAAAAACAGAGTACAGTTTAGTGAACGGATTTGGCATATGGCAAGAAGCCAAGAAGTTTCAGGTTCTCTTTGTGGTTTGACAAAGATTTCCTCTATGACCGCTAGCAAACAATAAAACACCCAGTTCAGACTCTTTTCCTCCACCACGTAACTGCAAAACGGAAATATTAATCCTTGCTTAACCACTTCTGACATGTAAAATACTCTGTAAATGTCAGGAAATTTCAGGTATGTGCTCATCACTACATAGCAATTGTCTCTAAATATCTAAGATTAGTAGTTACACTTGAAAGCATTCAACAAGAGAAATCCCTTTAAATATTGACTATACACATACATGCTTTCAATACAGAATAGTAACACGCAATCTCTGTGCCTCCACATGCTTCCCATCTGTGTAACAGTCATTCCCAATGCACCCAACCCCCGAAGTTAGCACTTCTTTGGCTCCTAAACTCTAATCTCATTACTTTTTGAGAGCTCATCTCTCACTGTTACAGTTTCAGGTGCTTTCCCTGAAATTGGATCTCAATTTTTCCCCAGCAGCAGCTGCTTTGCCCACTTGCATCCTACTCCTGCCTTCTCTTGAACCTGTAACCTCACAAACCACCCCACAATCACAGGGGACCATGTAAAATAAACAGAAGAAGCTCTAATTGAAAAGCAGAAATCTTTCTCTGATCTGGCTGTTCTTGGAAGGCCATCATAGGATATGCAAAGATTAGGAACCTTCTTTTATCTTCCAACCAGAGTTTACTCATGTCTAACCAATATTCACTTGTGCTTACATTTTGGCTTCTCAGATCTTGAGCAGGAAGCAAAAATGGGCTGGGCAAACATTCTGCTTCCTAGAATTTCACAATCCAGCGTGAATCCCTCAATAGCCCTTCATCCCACCCGCCAGACCCAATTGTAAGATATACCAAATTATATCCTTGCAGAAGGGTGGTTGGTATTTTGTGAAATAACTTTGTAAGGAGAGTATGTGCTTGTAGATGAAGACTTTACTTCTCTTTGTTCTCTTTTTTTCTCTCCACCAACATAAAATAAAAGATTGTTTGGACAGAAAATACATAGTCACCATAGCAAGGATAATATACCTCCCACGAGATCCATAATCATCCTGCAGATGTGCAGAATTTCTCTTAAAACCTTTATGGTGCACTAGACAAAGATGCTTTCCCAGCATTTCCATAATGATATACTGCTATACCAATGTGAACACTACTGTCCTAGCAAAGTGATACTTTGCATAATCATTCAAATACCCTTAGTCCAGAAAAAAACATAGCTGCACAGAGGCAGTTTCCCAGCCTAACCCTCTATACTAAAAGCATCGGCCCTGAAAGACACAGAGAGGCCAGCAGGAATCTATGATGGTCATCAGGCCCCAGACATATTAGCTGACTTAAGCAGAAAGAGTAAACATTCTTAAGGTGTCTTTTTGTTATCATCTTCGTAAAATATGGCATATTGCTGTGCTATAGACTAGGGCAATAAGTCAACACTCCAGGACTAAGCTTTATGTCTACTCATCCTTTCAGTTTCCATACACATGTGTATATCTACGTATATACACAGAGAGAGAGCGCACATGCATTTTTTCTATCTGGTTTTCAGTTCCATGGTTTTCTCTATATGCAATACATAATTTCCAAGGAATACCATCTACTCACTTCACTCTATGGGAAGAGGCAAGTTTATTTGCTTTCACAACCAGGGGAATGAAACACATCAAAGAATAAAGCAGTTCTGGAGCAAAGGAAGGTAGAATCTCCTGCAATAATCAGCATCATAGACTGGAAAACAGGCTTTGCAGACAGATGCTGCTTATCTTTATGAGCACAGAACTATTACCTTTACTGTTTAAAATGCTAACATATGAAGATATTAGACACAATTTTAAGTTCCCTCAGTGTTAATTTTAGGTATGGTATGGTCTGTTTTACCAAACTTTGAAATTAAACATATAATTAAACAGAGGAAATAGACATTTTTGCATCAATTCAAAAAAAAATCATTAAAGGTGACGAACTGGTGCTAATTTCTGAATTAACATAAATTTACAATTAATAGCCAGAAAGTAAATCCAAATAAAATAGACAGACCTCACAACTAAGCCATGGCATAAGCTGAAACAGTACTGAAAGCAGCCCCAGCAATGCCATGGATTAAAAAGGGACAATGTAATCATTGAATACCTAGAGGAGTAGTAAGTAATACTGAAGGTCTGCAGAAGGATGTTTGATTAAGCCCTGGACCTCTGCGAATGAGACTCAAAAACTGCATGGATGCTGTTAAACCTGGAAAAGGTCCAGCCTGACTCTGCTAAAGCACATGAAAAGTCATGAGGGACACAAGCTATATAAGCAACATGTGGAGACAGCGCCTGATCTAACTGAGAAATAACCTTAATTTTCTCCACTGGGTTCATCTACAAGTAAGTCACACTGTCTCTGGAGCTGAAGGTAGGGGAGCAGCGGATGAGTACAACCCACAGTGAGAAGAACAAGGGCACCTCCCCTTTAATATCAGGGCAAGGTTAAATTGCCTTAAGCTGCTCATTACAGCCCTGTCATTTGTAAGCAGCCAACCTGTGGGCAGGCAGCTATTGCAAGCATTTCTGCAGCAGCGTGGCTCAAGACAGACATCATTTTCACTCCCTGCCAGGAGCACCCGTTCCTCCTAAGCACACAGGCAGTTTTCATGAACCCCCAGACACCTGTTTGTCTCAACAGTTTGTCCAAGGAAGGCTCTCTGTTTGTTCGGGTGAGTCATCATCTCATTGCTGTTCTGAGGTTCTCCTGAAGTGTGTTAAGCCCAGCACTTCAAATAGCTCTAAAACCATCACTAATCTAAGATCATGGTTTTTTCATTCTTTGTTAATAAATTGGAAAGAAAAACAGGGCAGGGAAGGATTCACAGCCTGAAAATAATGTCATAAGAAATAAGGCTGCATTCCTGGCTCTGACAATGACTTTGTGACTCAGCTAATCCACCAATCTGTGAACATCTGTTTACCTCAACCTCTGTAAAGTCATCTAAGACTTAATCATAAAAAGCTTTCTGCAAATGCTAGTTATCAATTTTTACTTCCAGAAGTACCCAGGCCTGATTTAGTATGTTTTTTCCACATTTTACATCAAACATGGATTCACTTGCTGAAAAGCTCGTGAAGGTTAAACAATGAGCTAAACTGAGTAAGTGTAGGTTTGAAAGAGCACAAAACCCAATGAACTGATTGATTTTAAAAGGAGCAGAATATTTAATAACCAGAAGAGATTATCCACCAGAAGAAATCTCCCCGATGTTTTGAAATATCTGCATTGCAAAACATATTAAAATGCTATTGACTTCTTACTTTCATGGGGGTGGGGGGAAGAAGCATGATGCTTTTAGATAAAGTAGCAGTAAAATTTTAAATAGGAGCATTTTCCTACTAATCTCTGCAATGAAAACATATGATCCCAAAATATTCAAATGTGACAAAAATGTTATAAAAATGCATAATAGTCCTATAAAAGATGAAATAAATCACTTCAGTATGGTAGTTTCTTAAGAGATTTTTGAGAAGCATGATCTCAAGGACTCATCAGTTGTGCTTTGGCATGTGGTAGGAGTTCAAAGTGGGCATCCCTGGCTTTCCCTGTAACACAGGTGAGGTAACAGATGTTCCAAAAACATCCTGCCTTTGACCTTACCTTTATAAGGAGAGAAAGTCTGTGCAGATTTGGGCCAGATATATAAAGACAGTAAATCCATGGGTGAGGACATGAAAATTCTTGTATCACATAAAGAACATCCCACTGCCACCTGCAGTAGATGCTGAGGCTGAAGAAGGAAAATGGTGCCAAGCTCAGTGGAAGCTGAGAGCTTCATGCACAGGCAAGAGCCCAACGTACTTGCGAGCCAATGGGTTCCACTTAGAAAAACTCCGTGGGATACTCTGCCTCCCACAGAGGAAGGGCAGCACCATCTGTGTTTTTGGCAAGGCCATGGTTCTCTGTTTCTGCACCAGGCTTCACCACAGGTAGCAAGTTACTTCAATCCCTTTGTCACTGTTCCAAGCAGCTCTACCAAGCCAGCGGGCACCGTGGCTTTGCTGGGATCAGCTGAGCAGCGCTGTCTTGCCCCTGTGCAAGAAAGCGGCTCCCACTGATGCCCTGGAGGCATTCAGAAAGCAGCTGTTAAGCTAAAAATATAGGAGCAGGGCAAACTGCCACCCACTGCCCCACTTCAAAAGGCAACTATGTACACAAATATAATTTTGACTGTATCACTTTAAATTATGATCCTTGGTGCTTTCCAGAGCTGCTAATTACACATTATTAATGTATAAAATTCTGGCAACATCAGTAGCTGATTAAGGCTACTGAAACTAAGGGGACATAGAGACAGTGGACATGAATCATCAGTGACACATAGATGCTCAATCCCTCTGGAAAAGTTGAAAAGCCAAAAATACAGGTGATAAATCACAAAGACGAGGGTATGAAAGGTTACCAAGAATGACAAATGCCAGTTAGGAGAAAAAAATATATCTCAGGATGGTTTGAGGGGATAGATAAGTGACAGGAGTATAAATAAGGTAAGTAAAAAGCTATTTCAAGTCAGAAAAGGCTTCTTAACAGGATAACAGCCATCTGACTGCTTTAGGCCTGGCTCCTCACCCTTAAAGTCAATGGCAGCTTGATCACCCACCAAGTAGTCTGAGCAAGATACAGACCCTTTGTTTTACCACCAGAACAGTTACAGCATTAAAGATGCTCTAAGAGCTACCGGGGAATGGATTAGCTGACCTAGTAAGCTCTTGCTTTGTTGAAAACAAACAAAGCTAACTACTGAAGTTTCAACAGCTCACCTATAGACAAGCAAAATCTTGCTGGCCTTGCATGGAATAAAGCTCTTCTTTGCTTTCCCTGCTCCTGCTGAGTGACTCTAAACCAGCATAGAGAGGCAGGCCATGGCTGCAAAGGTCTTCAGGAGCAGTTACCCCAGGTGGTAATGGGAGGAAGGCTATGAAGCTCACTGTGGTGGCAGGACAGTTGGTACTAGATGTAGAGCTCAGTGGACCCATGGAGCACATTGCCAGAGCACACTAAAGATGCTAAATATTTACATGGCTTCACCAGAAGGCTGAAGTTCATGAAAGAGAAATGTAGTAAGAATTACTAAATACGTTAAAGTGATACTTGTTTCAGAAAAACAGCTAGAGATAGGGAACATACATACTCAACAGAAGTATTTTATATGCTTGAGTTGCTTGTAGTCTTTACTAGGCATATGCTTATGGCCACTGTTGGGACAAAACTGGGCGAGATGGACCTTCAGACTCACATTTAAGGCCACTTATGTTATCTTAAGGTGTATCTTACACAAAGTTTTAAAATAATCAGCAAAGTCAAGTGATACTGTCCACTTAGTATGCTGGTAAAAAAAAAAAAAACCCGAAACACAAGCCTCACACTTACATAGCTTTGTTTTCAAAACCTGAATCCTTGCAGTTTTTCCTGAAAGTAAAATGTGCTGTGGTTGCTTTGCACCTCTTTAAAACCAGATTAATCAAAGACAGGAGAACTCTCTTAATGTCTAGTTTATGCAGAAATCCCAACAGCCATCCCCTGCCCAAACGCTACAGTAAACTAAGAGCAGCTTAGTCTTTGAGATAGTGGACAAGCATTCAGGAAATTGGGATTTAACTCCTCATTATGACACAAATGTTTTATGTCCTTCTGGCATTCATGTGGGTTTTACGTCAATTTACTTCAGTAGGAAAACTGTTGGTCCTTGGGAATTCCTTCCTCTTTAGAATCACGCTTCCAGGGTAGCTCCTCCTTCTCTCAGCAGCAACTGCCAAGTTCACAAAGCTCAACTTGGCTACAGCAGTAGCTGTATCCCAACTGTGATGTGGAAACCTTAAGTGTGGTGTATTCCTGGTGCTGGGAAACCAGATCACTATAGTGATGTGATTACAGACACTGCCATAATTAATTTGGCTCAGCACTTTGTTAAGCAGGTACACTGAGGCTTGTTTAAATAAACACTGTCACTGCTGGGAGAAACTATCTACTGCACATCAAAGTTAAAATTGGCAGTACTGCAGATCAGCATAAATAATTATTTGTGCTTCAAAGAACATAACACAAGCGTGATGGCATTGGGTCAAAGTAAAACATTAACACAAAGTAGATTTCATTTACAATTAGCAATTATACAGACACTGTCTATCCATTACTGCAACTAAGATTGGGAGAACATTATATCTAATGAAGTTTCAAAGACAGTAACTGTGAATAAAATTCCTTCCAGTAAGTTTCTTTAAATGAGCAAGTTGGCTTTGTTGCTGTTTGCTTTTAGTTTGCAACAAGAGAAAGAGCTTGTTAAACATGTCAGACAAGTCCTTATTGCTTACCACACCAAGAAGCAGAAAACCAATCCTTACCACACTAAAAAGCAGAAAAACAAGGAACCTACCCCAGTGTAGCTTGCACTGCTTTTCACAGGTTTTTTAAAATGCACTTATTGGACAGTACTTAAAGATTAGTCTATTGGCATGCTGTTTGAACTTGTTTCTCTTTGTCAATATTTTTTTAATATATGATTATGATCTCTCTATTCTTCTAATATAAGGGGCAATGTAATAGTTGGGGAACTCATAATTTAAATGCATTGAATCAGCACTTTGCTACTGACTGAGTTAATACTGTATGCTATTGAGAATGAGCTGTTAGCATCCTTCCTGAAAAGGGCAGTTCAGTTCTCTAGAACAGATGACATTCATTTACTGATCTGATTAGGATTACAATGGAAAACTCTTACTCAGCACATCTCTCCTTGGAGAATGAGTGTGTGTGCATGCGTGAGGGGTTTTTGATATTATATAAATACACAAAAATAAGAAGATCTTTTCTGCACAACACAGGACAATCTAAACATGACAGTTTTCAATTACCTAACCTTCTGATAAGATTTCTGCACAGGATTTTTAAAAAGCTTATACAATTGACTCTACAAAGCAACCTGTTACTTCTCTCCTAAGGGCCAGATGTTTATTTCAGTAATCTCTTCAGTTGTAGGCTTCCAGAAACAAAGGCTTTAATAAAAGGGAGCAGATGTCAGCTACAGCTGTATTGTTTGGACAGTACACGACAAACTCAGGCTGATGCGGTGTTTGACATTCATTCAGCAACTGTGACAGGGTACACAGACATCAACTATCTAAGAACGGATATCCCTCACCTCTAAGACAGGGAGTCCAAGTGCAGAAGGGCTTCCCCCAGCTAAGCACTGAAAACCTCAAACTGGCGTACTGCCCACCTGGGGCAGGGGAATATTCAGGGGAGTCAGTGGCAGAATCAGTATGTACTATGAATGATAACAGGTGCCACGTCCCCCTTTTGTGCACATTCCAGCTCATCATGTTATTTTACAAATTGTTTGGATAAGAATATTATCAAATCAGACCACAACAGGAATTTGAAAAGAGGGAGGGATGGAAATGTCAGGGAATTAACTATGGTAGTCATCCTTTTACATGAGGTCATGGCTAAAAGACGTAAATTGACCATGCTGCACAGAAGCTCTGCATGCACATATTTTAACTTGGACACACTTTAAGGTAGCTGTAACTTTACAAGGGACATGACAACCACATGTTGGTTGGTTTTCCTCTTAGAGCATTTCATTCATATCAATATTAGGTGATATCTCAGAGCGCTAAATGAAATACGGATTTTCCCCTTCCATTTGTTTCTTTTAGGAATTAGACACTCGTAGAATCACCTTTCAACATTTCCTTTGTTTTCTGTGGTTCCTTCAGAGAAGAACAGAAATGGGAAGCTAGTAAAGAAAGAAAGCCACACTAATTGTAATGGCATTGCAATGTATTAACACCATTTTTACTTATAAATTGATTATAATTTCGCTGTATCTTCAAAGTGTTTCTTAGAAAATAATTACGTTAGCATGGTTACTAGTGGAACAGTGGTGCACTGAATCACTTATTTCATCCTGGTTGTTCTCTGACAACAACCATGGCCTTCTCTAGATATTGTTCCAATATACAGCTACATCCATACTCTGTGTAATACTATGTGCCCTCAAAGTATTACTGCTACTTAGTATTTCTTATTCTTTCCTCATATATCCCATATACCATGTATCCTGTATTTTAGTAGAACTGGCCCTTTGTAAAAGACTTCAACCAAAGTAGTCATGACACCTTCAAGAATAAACCCCTTTTATTCAAGAAAGTGTGGCACAATAGGAAGTTTCCATTCCACTTCCTAAAGAGCCTGTATCCTTCCCTTCCAACACTCCACTCACAGGAGCCATCCCGCCATGTCTCTGTGGTGC